>NW_020954596.1:65509870-65520951 GCF_900497805.2 Vombatus ursinus
AGAGAGAGAGAGAGAGAGAGAGAGAGAGAGAGAGAGAGAGAGAGAGAAAGAGCACCCGCGGATTACCTGATTGCAGTCAAAGCCCTGGAGGGCAGCTACAGTATTGAGAAGTGGGGATTACAGAAATTCCCAGATGGAGACAGAATACTGTAATATTTCCTTGTACTATGCCACATGTCATGAAAGGTTAAGACTTTTATTCAATAGAGAGATAGATAAACATGTTTCAGTAGCATGGGAACTCACCTGATTTAAACCCCATTGAAAACCTAAAGGTCATAGTCAAGGCTAGACTTGGAAAAATAGATTATTAGTTAAAGGAGCACTTAACATTCCAAGTGATATGTGGTTTCATGAAGAAGAATTGAGCAATATGTCTCAAATCATGTGAACTCAATGCCAAAACATGTAAAAACAAGGATTGCAACAAAACAAAATGCCAAATATTAAAAATTTTATAAAGATGTAAAAGTTCTATAAGATTTAGTCTTTAAGCAACTAAATTGATTACTTTATTTTGCCCTAGTTAACTCACACATCTCTGTACTATGATCTCCCACAATATATTCCTTAATAGCATTGTCCAGTAAATAATTTTAAACTGAATGAACTTTGGGGTTTACCTTTGGTATTTTTAACATAAGATTAGAATAGATAAAGCACTGTACTAAACACTGAGAATACAAACACAAGCAAAGGGAAAGATAACTAATTGAGATTACATTGTGATGAGGGAAGATAATACATAAAAGGAAGCTGGGAATGGGAGAGGGAGGTGTAGAACATAAGGTTAAAAAAAAAAGTCCAGAAAACTTGGAGTGAAGCTGAGTTGGAATATACATACACATCACACACACACACACACACACACACACACACACACACACACGCAGCACACACACACACACAATATATATGTATATGTATGTGTGTATTACTTTAGAGACTATTCACTTATAAAATCTTTGACTGTAGGGATATACATGCCCACATATATAGGACACTGTTATTCATCTATGGGCAACCTAGGTGCCATCTGATTTCAGAAGTTTGTCCATAATCTAAATGTTTGAACTCTAAAATAAGTAAATAAATAAATAAACAAACAAATAAATAAATAAAACATACTTACATAATAAAGTATTAGAGCTTTTAGTTTCTTTAGAAATCATCTGATAATTCCACTTTATAGATGAGGAAACTGAGACCCAAGAAGGTAATTATTTGCTTTAAATTGCATAGGTAGGAGTAGAATCCAAGCCTTCTGATTCTCATTTTAGTGCCTTTTTTACTCTGTTACCTTCCTACTCCCTATGATGTTCTCTCTACAGTTTGTTTCTGAGAGGAAGCAGGAAGTAGATCTCTAAGTGCTTAAAGACTGAAGTGGGTTCATACCCTCTTCAGAGATGGACTATGTGACTTTGGGTACATCACTGAAAATCTCTGAGCCTCCGTCTCCTCAGCTAGGAAATGTGGTTCATAATCACACTTACCTCATAAAGTAATAAGGATCAAAGGAGAGAAAATATGTTAAGTACTATAAAAATGCCAGCTATCCTTAATGATGATGTTATATAAAAGAAATCAAAATTATTTGTTGGCATTTTCCTTGTCTTTTTTTTTCCCTCAAAATTATATTTTTGCTTGCTTGCTCATTGGCTGCTTTCCACGTGCCTGCCTTTTATTCAGACACTGCTCTTTCGTATGTTTTCCTTTTGTTTATATTTATCACAACTTCATTGCTCCAAGCCTGTCCCTTTGTGTTTGTCCTCACTTCTTTGGGGGTTGAGGGGGAACACCCTAAAGCTATAGAAGAATCTTCCTCCAACACATTGCCCCACGACCAATAGAAATGCAAAATTAATAACATTCTGAGCATCCCTAGATTCCACAACTTCTTCCTTCAACATACTTGTCTGTGGTGACAGGTAAGAGGAGTGATTGCTTCGATGATATCTCTCTTCATTTTGCCCAAGTGTTATAGATGCCACAGGCAATAAAGCCCTCAAAAGGAGGTATTATATCTTGACTGTAGACATAACAAATATCAGGCTGTGAGCACAAGTTGTCAAATGCTTAAAAGTAGCTCCAGGACCAAGTAAAGTAAAGTGAGGGGTTTATCATCTTCCATCTCTGGGAAGCCAAATGCAAGGTTAAATCGTATTTCATGAAAAATTAAGACAAAAATATCACAGGGGTAGGGAGGGCTCGAGGCAGCTATACAATATGTTGGTTCTCAAAATAAAGGAACTTCACTTGTGATTGGTTAACTGCTTCATTTTTGTTTGTGCAGAAGATTTAAAAATGGGAAACTGTTTGTTCTCTCGAAAGTTCACCCAAATTGGCAACTCTGTAGGTTTCTCCAGCTGTAGAGTTGGATTGAAGGTAGAATTCCTATAGGCTGTTCACTTGATTACATTCATTATAGTTCCCTGTGCTGACCATGGCATGAAATAAGTAGGAAATCTATGATAAATGGCACAACATCTAACTTCTGAGATGGTTCTGGATGGTGGTGTTTTGCTACATATGGAATAATTACTGTGCATATTGCCAGAACTTGTTGGAAAGCTGTCCTCAGAGTTTGCAGAGAAATATGCATCACTGACCTGTTCAAAAACTGACAAATTCTTTTTTTTTAAAATTTATTTCTTGTAACGAGGAAAGGGTTTGAAAAATAATGATGGAGAGCTTTACTAGGAATCATTGGTCACTGATGAAATTCATCCTTTGTATTTATATGCACTAGATGGAATTAGGGTATTACAAGGTGGTGAGTATAAATATGTAATGGATCAAGCAGTTCTTTTTATGAAAGGATAAAAAAAGTAGTCATAAAGGGAAGAAAGGAAATGATTTTTGATCATTTTTTTGACTCACTTTGAAAAAGACACATAGAGTTTAATGAACAAAAAAAAAAAGAAGTTACTTCAGCCTCCAGTTCACAAGGCTCACTAAGTGAAATTGTGGGCAAAGGGGAGAGAGGAGAGGGAATAAACATTTATACAGAGCCTAATGTATGCCAGATGCATTTTTGAGATAGGTACTGTTATTATCTCCATTTATAGGAAACTCAGTGACACAGGTCAAGTGACTTGCCCAGGGTCACAAAGCTAGTAAGAATCTGAGGATACATTTGAATTGAGATCTTCCTTTCTCCAGGCCCAGTGCTCTATCAACTATATCACCTATCAGTAATAGCAAATGAGATCACAGATGCTCAGTTGAAATAATCTTCAAAGACCGTACTGTCCAACCCTGTACCTGGGCAAGAACCTCCATAACATCTCCATTTCTGACAAGTGGACATCTAATCTCTGAAGAATTCAGTGTTGAAACACAAAAAGCTAGATGAAAAAGCCTGGGGAACAATAAGCACAGAAGTAGAGGTTCAGTTAAAGTAGAATTGGAAATTTAAGCTTAAACTGTTGTTGTTGTTGTTCAGTTGTGCCTGGCTCTTTGTGACCCTTTTTTGGAGTTTTCTTGGCAAGGTTACTGGAGTATTTTACTCTTTCCTTCTCCAGATCATTTTACAGATGAGGAAACTGAGGCAAACAAGGTTGAGTGACTTGTTTATCATCATAACGCTAGTGTCTGAGTCAGGATTTGAACTCAAGTCTTCCTGACTCTAAACCCAGCACTCTATCTACTGTGCCAACTAGCTGCCCAAATTTAATCTGGAAGAATACTAATTTCTCCTGGAGTTATAGAGGGAGTATGGAAACTAAAAATCTCAGCTAGCTGCTAGAGGTTCAAACATTTTTATTTCTTTTGCATTCTTGCTGTAAAGGGGGTTTTTCTTCCAAAGTTTGTGATCATAGAATTCAAAAATGGGAAGGGCTTGAGTTTAAAGGTCATCTAGTCCAACTCCTTCATTTTACAGATGAGGAAACAGAAACCCAGAAGAGTTAAATGATTTTGCTAAGGTCATATAGGTAGTAGGAAGGATAGGCAGTACTCAAATCCAGTTTCCCTTTGTCTGAAAGATTTCACTTTTCAGTCCTTCATTGTTCAATATTATTTTTTTTTTTCAGGCAATTGGAGTTAAGTGACTTGCCCAGGGTCACACAGCTAGTAAGTGTCAAGTGTTTGGTCTGGGTTCACATTTGAACTCAGGTCCTCCTGACTTCAGGGCTGGTGCTCTATCCACTGCGCCACCTAGCTGCCCCCATTGTTCAATATTCTTGAGTCTTCTATCACTATTATTTCTCCATAGAAGATTTGGGGTTGCTTTTTTCTATCTAAATAATAGCTTCTGTTAGTGAAGTTAGCCTCCAAATTGGAGGCTGTATACATACCCTGAGGGCTATGCGATCAACTGATTTGATGGCTGGGAAAGTAAAACATATTCTACCCTCTTGTTGAAAGCCAACCATAGATTGTGTCCAATTCAACTATGCTACTCTTCGTATCTATTAACATTGATTGATGTTCCATTCCCTCCCCATTTTTACCCTTCCTCCCACCCCCATGACTGCACTAGGCATTGGGTCCTCAGGGCAGTTACCATTTAACCAGAACATAGATACACCCACAGCAACTATGAAGGCAACATTTATTGTCCTTGTCACCTAGACACCTCGCCTATTGATCACCTCCTGGATAAGTCAGTCTCCTTTCAGTGGTTGAACTTTATACTCTGGAGTAGTGACCTATGTCCACATGTCACTCTATTGTTCAATAAACTCCAATGTCTCCTTATAGATTCTGGAATTCAATATTATTTCATCTTTATCTTAGTTTTATAATACATATAATTACTGGTATAGCAATACCGGCATGTGATTTGTTAATAAGCAAATATAAAAAAAAATCAGGCATGTGCTTATTTTCTTTTTTCTTTTTTATTGATAGAATTATATAATCAAAAATTTGGAGACTTCTGTGATAGTTCATTCTGCAGTTCCTTTTTCCTCAGAACAAGAAATTCTCAGATGTGCTTCTGTCTGCATAACTCAGTGCCAAAGACAAACAAACTTTTTTTGGGGGGGGGGGGATTAGGATAGAAACTTTCTGCATGATTAGGTATCTGCCACTAAGTGAAAAATATCTAATAGTTTTCTGCAACTGGCAGGAGAAACAGTTGCCCTCACCACAATTTTAGCTATGTGGTACTGGACCAAAGACCTTAATTCCCCTTTTACCACTGTTACTATCCATCTATGGCTACATAAAAATTTGTGCAGGAACAGGGCCCATTCTCTAATGTCAGGAGAATCACCTTTCCAGAAATCCAAATACAGACAGTACAAATTCTTTTGTCCTTTGTTATTATAAATCTCTACTTCCTTAACCATCTCTCACACCTGGATAGTGAACAATGAATGGGACTTTCTTTTGTGAAATCCTCAAATGACTAGCACATAGTAGGTGTTTAATGAATATTTATTGATTGACTGACTGACTGATTTAAAGGTCTCAGTTGGAGTCTGCCTATGATACTCATTAGATGTTTGATAATGGACAAGACACTTAACCTCTCTGTGCCTCAGTTTTCTAATCTGTAAAATAAGAAAAGAGAGTCAATTTACAATGGATAAAGAGCAAGCCTTTGAGGCAGGGAAAACTAGTTTAAAGTCTTATGTATGACATAAAGTTGCTATGTAACCATGGGAAAGTTACTTAAACTCTCAATGACTGAGGCACTTTAAATTACACAGTAGTTGCTAGTCTGCATTGGTAATAGGAATCTCCACAAAGAGCATTCTATACACTTATGAAATCATAGGTCCACACCCCAAAAATAAAATAAAATAAAAAATGGAGATATAAGGACTGGAGAAACTGAGGGAATTGAGGGGATTAGGACAGCAAGTGGATAATCGCGGAAATGGAGTGAACCACACTGACTTTATCTTGCAACTCAATTCTGGAACTAGTTCAATTCTCTCTCTGTTCAATTATGGGTCTAGTCCAACTTCAGCCTTGTGAGAAAACTATTCAATTGTGGGAATTGGGAGAAAACCCTGTTCTATTATTTGAACCCAGCCCTGCATGGCTGGGAAGCTGGAGCACCTCTACCTACTGTTTAGAGACCCATAACTAAGGAACTAGTTATGCTGACAAGAAACGCAGGCAGTTGCAAAGGTTGATGCAAAGAATTTTCTCACAACTGTACATCTCATGCAACTCATGTCTTATCTGAAAACTGGCCCCATCCTGATCAATCCATTCCTTCGATTGCTCACAGACACTTGGGGCAGTAGGACACCTCTTTTTTCTGAATTTGGGGAATTTTATCTGTTTGTTCTCCTCCTCCCAACTTGAAAAGTCCTTAATCTTTCATCTAATTAGAAATTAGATTACCTAATGTTACATTGTTTCCGTCTTATTTGATTATTTTAATGTAAAAAAGTCTGTCTCTCCCTATATTCAGGGTCCAGTAAGAAGCTGAGGAAGGTACCCAGTCACATTTTGTTCGGTAATGGCGACGCATTGTTTAATAAATCAAAACTCTTGGAAGTGCTAACCTTTGGACCCTTGGTCATTTCATCTTTCACTCACCACATAGTTAGCTCATAAGTTTATTGTAAATGAGCAAGTGAGCCCAAGCATATTACATACTTCGTAAATTTCAAAATGCTATTTCAGTATCAATTGTGTGTGTGTGTGTGTGTGTGTGTATGTGTGTGTGTGTATGTGTGTGTGTGTGTGTGTGTTTAATTTTATCTGAGGGAACACTTTACACTGTTCAGGAACTTACCATAGGAACATCCCTATGGCTCTCCCAACTAATTTTCTTTAGCACTTGGATGAAATTATTCCAATCATTTCTTGGATTTTGAGTTTTCCAGTCCATAGGAATGATTTCCCTCAGACCTGTACTGTTCATTTTGCCAGGCCCATAAATGAGAGAATGAGAAGAAGACACGGCATAAGAGGCAGAGTGTAGGGAAAAGGATATTGAATTTAGAGTCAGACAGGCTTGGGTTCAAGGTCTGGTTCTGATGTGACCTTGGACAAGTCATTTAGAGGTCTATTTTTCTAGCGTGAAGGGTGGTGGCTTCAGAATCAGGAGACAGGTTTGTATCTGCTCTTCATCATTTACTAGCTGTGGGATTAGTTAAATAACTAGCAGTCATTCTGGAAATCATTTAATTGAACCTCAGTTTTCTTCTCTGCAAAATGAAAATAATAATAATGAGCCACCCATTAACTCCCTTACAGAGTTGTTGTGAGCAAAGTAAATGTAAGTTGGTAAATGTGGCAAAATGTGAGATTATCTTCCCTTTATAATAGATCAATCCAAACATAGATAAGATATCTATATGGAAGAAAGAGATATTTCTGTAGATGTATCTATCTGTAGATAGATAAATAGATCAACTTTCTGTCTATCTAGTATATATAGAGTCATCTGCATGTTGTCTCCCACATTACAAAGTTAGATCCCTAAAAGTAGGGATTTTTTTTTCCTTTCTTTGTATCCTCAATGGTTAACACAGTGCTTGTTACACAAAAAGCCCTTAATAAAAATGCTTGTTGTTGGCTAACATGATCTAAAGCTGACATTGTTGTTGTTGTTGTTATTGTTACTATTGTTATACGAACATGTTGAGTGTGTATATTCATATGTACTATTGTGTATTAATGGGTATCTATGTGTGGTATAATTATAGATTTTTAAAATGTCTTTATAATTACTTGATAATACTTTAATATAAACCAATTTGATTTCATTACATGCTTATAGTCATAATTATCAATAAATTAATTTCCAGGCAGTATAATCTGACACATTTTTATGTATAGGAACTATCTGGATTGCAGGTCCCACATTGCCAGAATAAACAAGGATATTATGAAGAAGTGACTTTCTAGCATCTTAGACAGGTGGTCCCTAGCTAGGGCTTAGCAAAATAGAGGAAAAAATATGTCCAGCTAGCTCAACATATAGAAAATGACAATAAGCATCATATTTTTTGTGTCTGAGGAGAACTAGCTAGGAGAAAAGTGTCTAATAACAAGGTCCTTTTAGCTTTTTGTTGTTTATTTTTTATCAACCAATCCTCTTCAATGGATTCCAAGACATTATTTACTTTTAAGAAAAAAAAAATTAAAAGAACCAGCATGGTATAGAAAAGCCAACATGGAGTCATAGTTCAAAGACTTTAGCTAAATTTCCATATTATTTACTAGCTATTTAAACTTTGTCAAGTCATTTAACCATGTTGGGGCTCAGTTTTTTAGTTTGTTTTTTTAATCTGTAAAATGGGCATGAAAATACCTACTATGACCACCTCCCAGGACTCTTGCTTAAATCACACACACACAAAAAAAATGTGCATGAAGTATTTTGAAAACCAGTTTGGGGAAATCTAATATACATTCCAATGCCTAAATTTTCAAATGTAAAAAAGAGCGAAATTATCTGACTTGGTGGCCTTAAAAAGCCAACTTTCTTCTGCTGATATGACATCATGCAGAATATTTCATAAGTTTCTCTGATGTCAGGGCTTAAAGAGGTTATCCCAAGTGGGTCAAAGAAAGACCTTATTTTAATTCCTCAGTTGCACTCCTTGTGATAAGTTCTTTTTAGGAGGTTGCTATTACTTTTCATAGGATTATAGGCTAGAAGTCATCTTATAGATCACCTAGTGCAACATCCTGCTTTTACGGGTGAGGAAGCTGAGGTCCAGAGTGGTTAGGTTCATATATATATATATATATATATATATATATATATATATATATATATATGTGATCAAAACTGTGATTGATTTTATGCCCACAGTAATGATTAGTTCTGGCAACAGAATGTATAGTACATTTTTAAATGTCATTTTCTCATTAGATAAATTATTACTAAAACTTTAAGTGATACCAAAGCAATTTAAATACAAGTTTGAATATAACAATAAACCTTACCAAAACATTCATTAACAGTCGGTCAGAAGAAACCTTTTAAGGTGGCTTATGAGGCTATTGGTATTAAACATTCTGATGACCCTAGGCATGAAACAATAGCTGCTTGCCTCCCTTTCCTTTTTTCCTTTTTTTTGGGGGGGGGGGAGGAAAGGTGGGGAGTGGGGGATAGGGTTGTTCTTGGTGTGGTTTATAGGTTTACATTTCAGAAATGTTAATATTAGTATTTCAGCCAAAACAATAATCTCGTAGAGGTCTAAAAAGAAGGTGCATTACCTCCCCAATACCATGTTCAATTTTCTCTACAAAAGGTCTTGAATTCATATGGTAAAGGACTGTAGGTACATGCTCTAAGAACTGACTTGGGAAGAACATCATAAAACTTAGGCTCTGCTGCCTTTCCTCTCACAAGTAGACATGATTAGGTTTCCCCACTGACCTAATTATCCCCTTCCCTTTGATTCACAACAGAGCTTATGTAGCACAGCAAGCTAATAGCTAAAGGTGTCTGACCTCTCACAAAAGTAATAAGTAAATTCCCCCAATGAACTGGATCTGTCCAATAGCCTTCTTAAATCTTTCATGAAACTTCAGAAGTTCAGGATATGCTTAGAAATCTGTTTTGACATTGCTTTTCCTAAGCTCATTAAAGCCCTAATAACTGGAATTCCATCTATGTGTATATAGCTGTATTTCTGAGGGCAAAACTCAAACCTGAGCACAGCTCTGAAACATAGCATGCTCTCAGTTGTCATGGAGTAGAGGTATGTGGCTACTTTTTTCCATTTATGTAAAGCCATCCCTCCTTACTTCCCCTCGTAATTAGTACATTTATTTGAGGTTATTAAAATCATAACAGCTTAACAATTAAGAAATATTTATTAAATGCTGTTTACTGTGTGTCAGGCCTTTTGCCAGTCACTGGGGATACAAAGACAAACATAAAACAGACCCTGCCCTCAAGGAGCTTATATTCTGAGAATTTGTTTGGCTGGACTATGCAGACATATGTTGAAGGATTTTTATTTTTCAGGCTTCTTCTTTGTTTTTGCACATGGAAGTTGGTAGTGTGAAGAACAAATTAGTGAAAAAGATGTATGTGTGTGTGTGTGTGTGTGTGTGTATATATTTAATAAAAAGGAATAATATGACTTTTAATGGGGCAGCTAGGTGTTACAGTGGATAGAGTGCCTAGCCTAGAGTCAGGAAGACTCATCTTCCTGAGTCAAATCTGACGTCAGACGCTTATTAACTGGGTGACCCTGGGAAAGTCACTTAACCTTGTTTGCCTAAGTTTCTTCATTTGTAAAATGTGCTGGAGAAGGAAATGGCAAACCACTCCAGTATCTTTGCCAAGAAAACCCGAAATGGGGTCATGAAGAATTGGACAGAATTGAAATGATTGAACAACCACAACATGATTTCTAAGTCGGAATGACTATATGCCACAAAAGGGCAAAAATTGTATCTTAGTTTTCTTTGTAACCCCACACAGCACACATCAGTGCACCTTACTTATAGGAACTTTTGAATAAATAGAATCCCAGCATCTTTTTTAAAGCTTACATCCTATTGACCTGATTAATAACCTACAAATTTCGGATCATACTGGATCACAGGACCATAGATTTCTAAGTACAGTCATGGGATGTGCTTAACATGAGGAAGACATTTTTCTGTGCCATACAATTCAGGCTATTCCTGTGTCCTTTCAGATATTGTTGTATGCCTTAAAAAGGATTGGAGATCCAGTATGGAATGGAAGGAGCTACAATTTGCCTTTCCCAGTGCCTCTAGTTGCTATTACCTGCCCTTCCAAAGCTCCTTTCCATCTATTCTGTATGTATCTCTCTAGGTACATGTTGCCTCCCCTTGAGGGCAAGAGCTGGTTTTTATTTTTGTTTGCACCCTTATCACTTAGCACAGTTTCTGTCACATAGTAAGGGCTCAATAGATATTGGCAGATTGATAGAGCCCTGTGAGATCACTACCATCTACTCCTTTACAAACACAAGTGTATGACTCCTCAAGGTGCTCCCTAAACAGGACCAGGAGTCCTCCATCTCTTGACCAATTGTTGAACGCAGCTTCCTTCCTGCTCTTCCTCTCTACCTTTTTTTCTTCCTCTTCCTCCTCCTCCTGCTCCTTCTTTCTTCTTCTTCTTTCTCCTTCTTCTTCTTCTTCTTCTTCTTCTTCTTCTTCTTCTTCTTCTTCTT
>NW_020954596.1:65520961-65599170 GCF_900497805.2 Vombatus ursinus
TTCTTCTTCTTCTTCTTCTTCTTCTTCTTCTTCTTCTTCTTCTTCTTTTTCTTCTTCACTCTCTCTGTTTTTCTCAGATAAATTATTTAATATCCAATTAATTGATTGGTTGGGATGGGGATGGAACTTGACAGATACTTATTCAAGATATATTTATTAATGGGTTACTAGTGCTAGGTACAAAAGCAGCTTCTATACGCTGTAATACAAAGAGTTATGAAATAGTCCCTGGCATAAAAGAAGTTAAATTCTTGGTGGGGGATGGGGTGGACAATGACCTCAGATAAGCAAATATAAAATATATACAAAGCAGTTTCCACAGTGACCATGTTAGACACCAGCAACTGGAGGACAAACTTTGTATAGGAGAAGAGCCTTGAAACTAGGCATTTATGAGGCAGAGGAGGAAAGGCTGTATTTGAGGAACGGAAAACCACCTGGACAAAGAAAGGCATGAAGGAAGCAAGTAGATTGTCTTGCGCAGGGAAAAACAGTTGGTTGACTTATGTACCATGTGGCATGTAAGCTAAGAAAGGTCGAATTCCAGTTCTGAATCATATGATCTCTTGAGAAATAAAGGAGATTTCACCTGTACAGCCTATAGTCTTTTCCAATGCATAAACTGGAAAACATTATATAAATGATATAAATCAATACCGTCATCATTATAATCTCAATATTAAGCCTTCTTTGCCCAGACCAGGAACTTTACAGACAATCATTTGTCAGTCTCATGGGGATCAGAGATCACTTCATTAGTCAGTCACTTTTAATAAAGGACCTCTAGCAGCTCAGCCAAATAGATGCACATTTAACTTTCAAGTTTACCTGCATATTAATGCAGTTCAGCATAAGCTTTATCTTATGCAAAATACAATACAAAACTACATGACTAAAAAGCCCCAACTTCCTAGGGTTGCTAGACTTTCACTCCCTTGATGTATCTTAACAGGAAATGAATTACAATGGGACCAGTTTCTTGGTTTGCTCCACAGCTAGCATGCACAATAGAGCCAGAAGCAAAGCTCATTCTGAATTCACATCAGCTCCTTGACTCTGCAGAGCACAATGAAAAATAGTCCCAAGGTGAATTTGCCAAACACCTCCAAATCCTCTTCCCAAGGAAATAGAGGGGAAATTCAGCATTCACCCTTTCCCCCACCATCCTTCTATCTATTAAAAACAAACAAAAACTGTCTTTTAAGGCTTTTTTATAAACCAACTTACTGCTGCCTCATCCAGGCCCTCATTATATCTCACCTAAACTATATGTATTGTTATAGTCTCCTGACTATTCTTCCCTCTTCCATCTCTTACCTTTTCAATCTATCCTATACAAGGCTGCCAGACTACAGATTAATCTTCAAGCATGGTGTTCATTTTGTCAACTCCCCCATTGCCACCTTGTTTAAAAAAAAAACAAAAACTGCTCTTGGGTTACTGATATCTACAAAATAAGGTGCAAAGCCATCAGCCTGGAATTCAAATACCTACATAATGTGACCCCTAACTGAGCTTTTCAGCTTTTCTCCCACTCTTGTTCCATTGATATCTTTTTCCCTTCCACTGCAGTGAGCTGCATGGCTCACTGGTCCCCTTACACCCATTGTAAAGTCCTGCTTCCATCCTTTTGCTAATTGCTTTTATGCATCCTTGCTCAAACCTTATCCATATTTAAAGAGTTAGCTCAAAAGGTACCTCTCCCTGAAAGCCTTTTGTTTGTTTGTTGGTTAGTTTGTTTGTTTTGTTTCACCTTTGAACCATCTGTGAGCACTCCTTCTTCTGAACCCTTTAATAGCATTGTTTTCATTTTTCTGGGAAGTACTTACTGTATTCTAATTTGGATTATAGTTATGTGTGAGCTTGTCTCATCTCCCCTACTGGATTGTAAGTTTATTGACAATAAGGAGTGAGTTTTATTTATCTTTGTATTCTCTACATTCTCCACTCTCTCTTTGATCTATAAACAATCTCTTGAACAGAGAACCTCACTAAATATTTGTTGTATTAAATAATTAAAATTAATTGCTCTAGTTGAGGAAAATATTTTCCATGATTAAAAAAATATAGAAACCACCTGAAATTTCTGTGATACCTTTTCTCCTTCCTTGCTATGACCCTTTACAAAGGCTAACTTGAATATTTTTTTTGTAATTTTCTAACTGAGAAATAATTTATATACAGGATTTTTCTTATTACTGCACATGACCCGCTTGATAGAACCTCATGCTTTCATTACAAGAACAGGAGTTCAAAGGTTCTAAATGCAAGGAAAATGTGTATTTGATTGGGATTATATGTCAAAATCAATGAACAACAAGCTTTAAAATATCAATTTTAAAAACCACATTTATGCCAATTAATTTTTATTGGCCTTATCTTAGAAACACTGCAAACTGCATGTGAGGGTTTTAAAACATTAATACTTCTCAGGTGGATTTTAAAAGTTGTAGGGTTTTTATTTGTAATAACATTGAATTAAACTAGTTGACTTCCTCTAAAAGCACTCCCTCCCAGATGACCAAGTATTATCATTCTTTTGTCCTTTTTTTATATGTCCTTTTTTCTATCTCTATTACTACAAGCCTAATTCAGCTCCTTAATTAATCTTCTCACATGAACTATTACAAAAGACTTCTACACTAGTCTCCTGACTCCATTCTCTTTCCTCACCAATCCAAATTGCTGAAAGCACAGATCTGATAATGTTATCAGGACAGAGAATAAAAAAGGTAGGAAGGACCTCAGTGGTCAAATAGGCCATTCCAAATAATTAATTCTGTCTGTAATATCCCTGACAAGTAAGTAGCCTTCTAACCTCTTCTTAAACACTTTCATTGACAAGGAATTCTTGAATATCCCTTTGCATGTGTGTGCACACACATGCACTCACACACATACACATACAAACTATAAGTAGGTATGAAGTACTTTCCATTTTTATGTTGGCTTAATGAAAGACAGCATGATATAGTGGAAAGAACATTGGACTTGGAGTCAGGAGAGAACTGCATTCCAATCTTGCCTCTAAAACTTTATTGGTTTTGTGATCATGGTCATGTCATTCTGAGCTTCAGTTTCCTTTTCCGTAGAATGTAAATAATAATACCTTTAGTAATTATATCAAAAGGATGATATGAGAATCCAATGAGTTAATCTATGTGTAGTAAGAGAGAGAAAAGTTGCTCTCTCCCTCACTTCAGTTGAAATAACCACAGAAAATGAGAAATAGATAACAGAGGTAATTAGATGCTAATATTTGATCTATACACATTTATTCCTTTATGAAGTTTGGGAAAAAATATTTCTGATTGAATTGGAAAGGGAGCTTGGCATTCACTAGCAAAATATTGGCCACATGATCTTGACCTTTAAATAGTTATACTTACCAATACTTTGATGAAATAGCATTTCCGGAGTGTTGTCCAAACCATAGCTGCCATCAGAGAGCAGAAAAGAGAGGAATGGATTTTCTCCATTCCAGTATCCTATTAGCCATGGCATCTTTGGTGGAATTATTCATCCAACAGGAGAAACCATCTCTGTCAGAGGTGGACAAAGAAAGGTGATAGTTGTAACAGAAAGTGACTTCAAGGAATATAATCCTTAGAAACATAGAATCAAGTCACGAAAAAGAGACAGCTCTAGAAATTAAAGTTGGGCTATTATGGTAAAGAGATGGCCGATTGAACCTACATGAGTGAATTACTTAGCAAAAACATTGAATCCAGAAGGAAACAATACAAGGATATAATGAGAAAAGAAAAACATCAGGACTCGGCAGGAGTGGAAGCATAAATTGCCTTAGCCACATATGTTCCCTTCCTGTGATCTTCACTACCAGTGCCCTCTTCCCACTGATCGGTGTTGGAGGTATTCAGCACCTCTAGCTAAAGTAACTAGCACCTCTGCTGAGGTGTCCTCTGTGAGGACTTGCCAAGTCTTTTTCAGGGTTGCTTATTCATCTTTGTTGTCTATCTGACACTCAGCTCTCACCTGTGGTTCCAAGAAGCTGTAGCATATGCAGCTGCCACACCCCAGTAAAACCATCTTGGCAGACAGGTTAAAGCAGACTGAGGGTAACCAACAGACCTCAAACCTTGTTGAGGTTTCTTTGACCTCAAATCTGTTGAAGAATTAGAGAGGTGTCAACCCCAAGCATGTGAAGACTTCCTCTAGCAGAATGGGCCAATGAGAACAATTTGTTCCAATAGCCATGAAGCAGGTGCAGTGAGCTTGGTTAGATGCGGGAGATATCAAGGTCATTCACTGGTTCCCAGGCCACGGACTATTGACTTTTGTCTTGCCACTGGACTTTGATGACTCTGAAAAAGAGGGAGAGAGAGACAGAGAGAGACAGAGACAGCGACAGAGACAGAGATAGAGAGAGACAGAGAGAGAAGCAGAGAGAGAGACAGAGAGACAGAGAGAGACAGAGACAGACAGACAGACAGACGGAGAGACTGATGACTTTGTGCCTCATTTGAATCCAATTCACAAACAAGTTTAAATGTCACTCCATAATGTCATTGGTCCTATTTGAAATGAAGGATGAATGACAATTTATATTTGTGAGAAAGTGCACTTTAGGGTTATGGATCAAATGTTTCATAGCTACTGTTTTTATTAGGACATCTTAAGAAATGCCTTTGCTTTGAGCTAACTTTGTATCATGGCTGATTATAAAGATAATCTCACTAGCAGAGAGATGTAAGCTAAAGTTTAAGACTGTGGACCCACAAAGTACTGTAGTACCTGAGGATAGTCACCACTCTGAGGAAATTATACACCAAAAGTGAGTTTGAATTGGGGAGGAGCTCCCCTTTGGGGAGGGGTACTTTTAAATCTTTTGCAAACCTTAAAGTACTAAGGGAATATCTATTATTCATTCTTACTAATATTTTTTCTTACATTAGGCTGAAATCGGTCTCCTTGTAACTTCCATCCACTGATTCTGGTTATATCCATTCAGCCAAACAGACCAATAACTTTCTAGCTGAAAGTCTTCCAGATATTTGGATATCACTATCATTTTTCTGCCATTAAAGTACTACTTTGCTGCAATATGTTGGTGACCATGGTATCTCAGAAGCTATGCCAATAGGGCATAAGCTCTAACAGATTTTGCAAAACTAGAAAGTTTTCAAGCATGCCTTCAATGGTTGCCTGCATATCTGGTTTTGTTTGTTTGTTTGTTTGTTCATTTGCTTTTCCAAATACTAGCCTAGCTAATTTTTCATCTACTTGTCCCCAGGTTTGAAGCTGGTTGATTAATTTTTCAGCTACAGGAACTCTTTAAGATCACCTTCTCAATCACAGTAAGGTTGTAATCAACATCAGTTGGAGTAATATTTACACCAAAGAATGGGGCATTAATTTGACCAAATTAATAGATTTAACTTACATGTTATTAAAATATATTGTCTTGTATTTTTATCTTAACATTCAAAAGATGTGAATTTTTTAATGTTCAAGCACTTGAAAGGGGTTCATTGGAAAGCATAAAATACATCTAAAGAGCAGAAAAAAGAACATAGTCAGCTTGGAGATGGACTGATCTGATAAAGGAGGATTTAAACTAATAGAGGATTGAGACAAGAACATTGAGAAGCTGGACTATGTCCAGAGAAGGAGAGTCTAACCATGTCACAAAAGGACAAATCAAAGGAAGTGGGGAAGTTCAGCTCCAAGTCAACAGCAAATCAGCAAGGATATATTAAGTGTTCTCTACCAGCACTGAGGAAAAATTGAAAGAAAAGAAACAAACAGACGAATAAAAAAATCCAACAACAACAAAAAACAAACAGAAAACAAACAAAAAAAAATAGACTCTGCTCTCAGTGAAAATGCCTGTAGTCAAAAGTTGTAGTAACAGGTACAAGGAAATGCAAGGAGGTCATAGTCACTGGATCCCAGAGTACATAGAGATTAGTAAGGTATAGAAGAAGATTGGAAGATAGGAAGGAGCCAGATTACAAAGGGCGTTAGTTAAATGACAAATAGGCAATTTTGTATTTGATCCAGGAAGCCACTGGGATTTATTGAATGAGGGTGACATGATCAGATCTTTAGGAAGATCAAACTGACAGATGAGTGGATGAAGAATTGAATTGGGAAGAAACCTTAGGTAGAGAGACCAACCAGGAAACTGTTGTCCAGGTGCATCTGCTCTGGTTACCCAGGGGTGGGGAACCTGTGACCCCGAGGCCACATGTGGCCCTCTAGGTCCTCAAGTGCAGCACTTTGACTGAATCTAAACTTCACAGAACAAATCCCCTTAACAAAAGGATTCATTCTGTAAAACTTAGACTCAGTCACAAAGCTGCACTCAAAGACCTAGAAGGCCATATGTGGCCTTGAGGCCTCAGGTTCCCCACCCCTGGCTTACACCATAGGGTGGTGTATACAAGAAGGGGGTATTATCAAGGCAGAATTAATAGGACTTGGTGACTGACTTGACGTGTTCTTTGAGAGAGAGTGAAGAGTCCAGGATGACTCTTAAATTGTGAAACTTTGGTGATTGGAAGGATAATGGCGTCCTTCACAGTAATATGAAAGTTAGGAAGAATGGAAGGTTTGAGGGGAAAGGTAAGCAGTTTAGTTTTGTATATGTTGAATTCAAGATGTCTATGGATAGCTAGTTCAAGATATCCAATAGGTAGTAGAAGATGCAAGCCTGCAGGTCAGGAGAGAGGTTAGGGCTAGACAAATAGATCCAAGAATCAATTGCAAAGACATTGTAATTGAATACATGGGCACTAATGAGATTACTAAGGAAAATGGTAAAAAGAGAGGAAGGTCCTGGAAAGAGCCCTGAGGGACCGCCACAATTAGTGGGCATATTCTGGATGACTAATAAGTAAAGTAGACTGAATAAAACCTCAAGAAAAGAGAGTATCGAGGAAAAGTGTAAAAAGCGCAAAGAGTAAAGAAGCAAAAGAATTAAGAAAAGGCCAATAAATTTGGCACTTAAGAGATCGTCCAGAAACTTTAAAGAGAACAGTTTCAGTTGAATGACAAGGTCAGAAATCAATCTGATGAGAGTTAAGAAGAAAGTGAGAGTAAAAGAGATTTCCCAGAAACTTGAGAAAGAATTATTTCAACTATGTGAAGTGACTTATCATAGAAAAGAATTATATTTTTTCCCCCTTGGTCCCAGAGATTAAAACTAAGATCAACAGGTGGAAATTATAGGAAGGCAGATTTACATTTAGGCTCTATAGAAGAATATCTTCCTTACAATTAAAACAGTTTAGGAAGAGAATGGAAAAAGTAAGAGAAATATGGGAAGACAGATGAACTCACACAAAGAAAAATAAGCAGAAGGAAGAAAAAAATAGACATGACTGCAATAATGTAATGACAAGAACAATAAAACAAAATAGAATATTTTATAATTGTAATGACCAGTCTTGGCCCAGAAGAAGAACTTAAGAAATGTGCCACTCTCCCTTGACTGGAGAAATGGAGGACAACGTGAAATACTACAAACATATGCTATCAGATATTTTCCCTGTATCTGCTGATTTTTGATAAAATATTTTCTATGACCCACTGGGTATGTGTAAGTAAATGCATACTTAGTCATGCATATCAAGATATGGATGTATCATTTGTAAAACATTTGGTTTTTAATAGAATTGGTTGCCATCAATGTGGATGCTACCTTTAATGATGTATATAACAACTCGTCTATGCATCTGATGCAAATTTTGTTCACGTTCTCCCCAAAGCTTGAGGTAATAATTTCACTAAATAGAGTTTTAGCACTACTTTTAATGTCTAGTAATCAGAGGACAGAAATAAACTTTCTTTTCCTGGAAGACTAAAATGTTCATTTTCACCCACTGAAAGCTTCTATTCCCACCACTTACAAACACTCCCAACTTTCCACCAAACTAAACACTTTCTCAGTCTTCTGAGAAATATTGGTAAGCACTAGTGGAAAATAGTTGAGAACTTATTCTCCTGACTGATTGATTTATTTCCCTTGAACTCATTTCCCCTATACTTTTAAATATTCTCTTTCCTGCCTCAGACCCACCAGAGGTAAGAATGAGGTAAGCAAGAGGGGCTGAAGCCTTTTAAAAAATCTACAAATAACAGGATTTTATTTTTCCTGTATAGGCCTTCAAGACTAATCATTCATATTACTCTTCAGAGTTCATTCTAACACACATTGCTTTAAAGCCAATGAGATTGCTATGCCAGTATAGGAGGATTGAATAAAATGAAGAGCTGATCCAGAATACTTTATTTATTTTCCTATTTCATGCAAATTTCACTGTTTTAGATTGGTTCTGTGTTATGAGGTTAACAAAGTTGTGAGCCTAATCATCTCCCACCATCACCACCACCACTTCCCACTTTGGCCCAAATATTTTTCCCACATTCTTTTCCTAGGGATTTTCCAGGGGGAGAAAAACCAAGGAGCACCTGCATGGAAGATAGTCCAGCTCCAATAAAGAGGTAAGAGAGACTTCACAGGGGGAAGTAAAATACCTAGGCAAGCAAATGATTTGATCAATGATTGGAACTGTGAGGGCCCTGCTGGAGATTAATATGAATGAGATGCTATGCTTCATTGACTAAGTTTACCTAATTCCTTAACACATCAATATTGTTTTTTTTTTTTATGTTGCAGTTACCTAACTTTGTTGCAAGTTGCTATTTAATCCATAAAGCTATTATTACCTAAACATTGATTGGGAAAGCAGCAGGAGGATAGTCTGATTATGCTTTAATTATTACACTCCACCTGATCTACAGTATAGAGAGAATGGATGGACTTGTTCTCCCCTATTGCTCTCAGCACCTTGCATCAAAGCGGTAGTTAAAGATACCACATCTTCTTAAAAGCAAAATCAGATGTTTGGCTCCCAGAATGAACTACAAACTCACATAGATTTGTTCACCCTTTCTCCCTTAGCATCAAGTGAAGATCTTTGGTTAACCACTAAGAGATTACACACTTCCATAGAAAATGCAGGAACTTCATAAATGAAAATCTGTTATGTTTATTTTAGGATGTAGCTAAAAGCCTGATTTTGTATTCCATCCATTTTCTATAGTTAAAAGCTGCATTAATGCAACTGGAAAAACTTTGAAGTAAGTAGAGATAAAACAAACCAGCAGGTACTTAAACTGGGGGATATGAGGTAGAAAAATCACCTCTCTCCCTTCAGGTACAGGCCTGAAGATATATCTTTCTTAATGAGGTTCCATGCTGGCTTATTGAATCCCTAATCATTTAAAATGCAAATCCTAAAGAATGAAACAAGAGCTACAATATATGAGAGGTTGTTGATTTTTAATAAGTGGATATGCCATCTGTTTTACTTATCTTCCATCAAACTGAGCAATTTCATCTATGTAATTAGCATGCATTTGCAAGCAGTGTAAACAAAATGTATGCAGAGGTGGACATCGGAATATCATCTTTCTTCACCTTTCTATTCAATTTGTGAAGAGAGAGGGGGTGCTTGCCATGTGAAGTAAAGCCTCAGAAAAATGCCATGAACCTTTCCATACAGCAAAGTAGATAAAACCCATATTTCATCACTCATAATTGTACATGTTATTTTAATTGTCAAGTTTTTAAAATGAACTTGATATTTATAAAGTATGGTGCTAAATCTCATTTTGTGGCTTTTGACTACTCCTTGGCTTGCTATGTCCACTTTAGCATCTGCAGAACAACAAATAATTGTTTTTTAATTGTCCACTGAGATAGGTATTGGTGATGAAAAAATAAAAGTGCAAACATACCCTCTCCTCAAAGGACTTACATTTGGATAGAATTCTACCACTTCTAGCTTGATCAAAAGTAAAAATAACACCAAAAATCATCAATGGGATTCAGAACCAATGTGCTTTATCCAGAAGTCTTATTATGGGGATTGGGCAAGAAGGAAAAAGAACAGTTTCTCCCTTAGAAACATAGAATAGTTTCTCATTTTTATTTTCTCTAACAATTTTCCTCATCCTCTCCCACTTTCTGGGAAGAGGGGTATCTTTTCCCTTAGGTTTTCTTGGTTTTCATGTTGTTTTTAGTGATACCTTCCATTCCCTTAACTTTTTCCCATTCAAACTATGCACTAATTATCTTATATCTCTAAACTCCTGAATATTCTAAATAAGTAAAGCATGATTTCAGTGTAGTATTTTGTTTACTCATTTTTTTCCTAATTTGTTATGTAGTCTATCATAACAGGTTGAACTAATCTAAAGGATACAGCAAATTGGATGATTTTAATAGGTTTAATGATAGCTATCCCTTTTGCCCCAGCTTCCCTAGTGATTCAGGAGGGTAGTTTAAAAAATGGAGATGGGGAGAGGAAGCCAGTGGCAATAAAAATAAATAAAAATAAATCAGAGTACATACAGACATGTATGCATATCTGTATGTATTCACACATATATAATATATACATATGTATGAAATATATTTCATGTATATATTTATGTATTTTATTCACAAACACATATTAAATAAAGGAGTTGGACTGCTATTCCCCTTTCCATAGATACTTTTCAGCCAATCCTTTCATGATTCTTCTCCTTTCAAAGTTGTTCCATCATATTTCCTTAGATCAGATTTCAACATAGTCAAGTCGCTTAATCTATCCAAGCCTTGGGCAATTCTTTAAGAGATGTATTATAGTATGGGTCGCAATCTACAGTTGGAGGAGAGTGTTCTTACACAGAGAAAATTGTGGATCTTTGATATATTGATATACACATACAAAATGGTGTGATACCATTTCCCACTGCCCCACCCATAGTTCTAATGATAACAAACTACAAAATAAATCAGAGAACTTATCAGCCTTATCTCATGTGAGGTTATATATAGCAAAATAATTATTTTCTCCACATTCTTATATATGGATAACCTCATATTCTCACTCCATAGCTGGTCTTCCTCTAAGGGATTCAAGGGTATAAAAGGCCTAGACTTGAGAATAGGAACATAAGTTCTATTGACTCCAATGTGTACAATTAACTAGATAGAACTTTGCTCCCTGTATTTACGGGCATTTCTGTCAAGTGACCCACCCCCTTAAAAGCTGAAAAATCTGAGCTTCTTCTAAATTTGATGTTGGCAATGTTGACAAATAGTTTTTTCTTCAAAATGCTGCATGATCATGTAGAAGCCTCCTTAGGCTATTGAGTTTAGTTTGTTTTTGCTGTTGTTTGGTCTGAATCTGTGATATCATGGAGAGTAAGTGGGCAGGGGCATATTTCCAGTTATGGAAATTTCCTAATGCAGATCACACAAATCACCATGGCATAGCACACACAGCTCTGTGCAGGCAGATAGAAAGACTTTAGATCATATCTAGTGATAAATGATCCCATATTTGTTCAATTCAATAAATATTTTTTAAATGTGCCAATCACTATGGATAAAACAATTTAAATAAGAGAATACATTCTTTGTCTTAGAAACAATCCATTAGAGGATCAAGACATATATGCAAATAAATATAAGTTGAAATATGACAAGTCAATAAAATAGTTTGATGGAGAATGATAAGACACTAGATCAGAAAGAATCATATTCATTAAAAGTAAATAACACCTGAAATGGAATTTAATGGCTGAGAATGCTTTCAACAAGTCAATATCCACTCTGGGCTTTAGGACTAGAATATGTATAGCCATACAGATTATAAAGGACAAAGGAAAGATATGAGAAAACTCAATAGCACAATTTGGCAGCCATGTAAAGTGTTACAAAAGTAGCAATATAAAATAAGACTGAAAAGAGTGATTTCAGCTAGTCTGAGGAGTTTGCATGTTATCCCATGGACAATGAAGATCTGTTGAAGAATTTCCAATAGGAAGACGATTTGCTCAGCTCTATACATTAAGAAATTACTTTGGCCACAAGATAAGCATAGACTTGAGAGAAAGAGAGACTGGAAACAAACATTAGGAGTTTATTGCAGGTGTCTGGGCAAGACATGATAAGGATTTGAACCAACATAATTATATGGAATAAGAAGAGAGGGGATAAATACAAAGATGGAGAAGATAGAATTAATTGGATTTTTAATGGATAGGATGAGGGGAGTAGATAGAGGGAAGAGTTAAAGTGACTTAAGTTGTGGACCAGGTTGACTAAGAACATTACATTTAATCCACTAGTGACAGGAGAAAAGATGATTTATGGCAGATTGAACCTTGAAGTATTTCTCAAATTAACTCATATGTCTGATGCTAAACTTTGTTTTCTCATAGATCTGACTTTGATCATTGAGGGTAAAAGGGCATAGAATTTGGGAAAGAAGTTATTGAAGTAGAGAGAAGCCTGGATGAAAGTATGGTTGAATTTATTGAAATTAAGGTCATCTTACCACAGAAATAATATGATTCCAAATTTTTCAATTAAAATATCCTCCTCCTAAAGTTTTTTTTCCTCTGTCCTTCTCTGTCTCTGTCTCTCCCTCCTCTACAAATATTATCTTAGGTTGTTTATATCATTTTCTCCCCTATTTATTCATTTATCCTAGACAGTTAGGCTAAGGTGTTACAACTATACTCAATAACAGAAGTTGTCAAACTCATTTTTTTCCAATTGACATGAACTCAAGATCTCATTATGTTCCCTCGCTAACGCAAGCCTCTGTATTTTTCCTTTTTTTTTGAAAGTAGAAGTAGTATACTTTGATATGCATCCAGACTCCATTGACTCTTTCTCTGGATGCAGACAGCATCCAGACTCATCATGAGTCTTTTGGAATTGTCTTGGATCATTGCATTGCTGAGAAAAGTTAAATCACTCATAGTTGATCACCATACAATGTTGCTCTTACTGTGTATAATGTTCTCCTAGTTCTGCTCACTTCACTTTGCATTGGTTGATGTAAGTCTCTACAGATTTTTCTGAAATTTGTCTGCTCATCATTTCTTATAGCACAGTGGTATTCCATTACATTCATATACCATAACTTGTTAGTCATTCCCCAATTGATAGGTATCCCCTCAATTTTCAATTCTTTGCCACCAAAAAGAAAAGCTGCAAAATTTTGTATAAATAGGTCCTCTCTTCTGTTCTTTTTTTATCTCTTTGGGTTACAGGCCTAATAGTGGTATTGCTGTATCAAAGGGTGTGTGTGGTTTGATTGCTCTTTGGGCATACTAACGATTTATTTTCCAGATTGGTTGGATCAGTTCACAACTCCACCAACAGTGCATTAGTGTTCCAGTTTTCCCACATTCCCTCCAACATTTGTCATTTTCCTTTTCTGTCATATTAATCAATCTGATACGTGTGAGGTGGTACCTCAGAGTCATTTTAATTTGCATTTCTCTAATCAATAGAGATTTAGAGTATGTTTTCATTTGACTGTAGATAGCTTTGATTTCTTCATCTGAAAACTGCCTGTTCATATCCTTTGACCACTTATCAGTTGGGGACTGACTTGCATTCTTATAAATTTGACTCAGTTATCTATATATTTGAGAAATTAGGCTTTTATCAAAGACACTTGATGTAAAAATTGTTTCCCAGCTTTCCACTTTCCTTCTGATCTTGGTTGCATTGATTTTGTTTGTGCAAAAACTTTTTTCTAAAGTTCTCATTTGAAACTCCCTATTGCCTCTGCTGTCTAACTTCTAGACAATTAGCTTAATGACTAAATGTGTTCTTTGTTTCTTACAAAATTTTCTACCTTCAGTTACTTAAATAACATCACATTCAAGTTGAATGTTTCTTAATATAAGCCATACAAATTTCAGCTTCGTGTACTAATGTTTTATTTTATATCCTTGTATGAATGAAGTTCAGATTTGACAATTTCTAAGAAAAAAATTCACTTGCTATATATGTATTATTATTATTATTATTGAAATAGAGTTATATAAGTCTACTCCATTTTCCCTTTATCTAATTAGTTCCTTTTTGATAAAGTATATATTATTCTATTGCTCTAGTCTAATAGTTTATATCACATTAAGTCTTGGTGATGTAAGTTACCTCCTTATATTAAAATATATTAACTCACATTCTTATAGCACTGATAAGTTTATAAAATGTCTTCCTTAGAATAATTCTTTGAGATAAGTAGTGTATTATTAGCTCTATTCTATAGGCAAGGAAACCAAACACCAGAGAGAGTAAGTGATTTATACAGGGTCACTTAGCTAGAACTTGTTAGAGGTAGGAAGTAAATTAAGGTTCTTGTCTCCAAATCAATTGTTCTTTCTTCTATTTCATATTTATTACAAATACTGTATATATTGTCATATAAATACCTGAAGCTATGAGCCCAATTATTATCTTTTTTTTCCCCAGATATTTCCTGTGCATTTCTGGGCACATATGTCTCTTCTATGTCTTAATTGTTGTATCTGAAATAATACTTTACATTTTCAATCTTCTCTCCCATTTCATTTTTATGATTAAGAATCTTAAATCACACATATTATTCATTGATCAGGAAACTAAAAATACAAGCTTATAGTAAGCACAAAGAAATATAGAAAACCAAGAAAGGAAAGAATCCAGAAACATAATTTTATCCATTGAGACTCAGCAGGAACTAGAAGTCAATCACACAGATACTGGAAGAGAGGAAATGCCACTGAATCAGCCATCTTAGTGGGGTTAAAAATTGTCCTAAGCCAAAAAAAAAAATCATTCCATTAAATCACAGTTGAAACTGACTGGCTAATTCAGTGTGGTCATTACAGATATCCCACCGTTTTTTTCTGAATCAACTAAAATTTTTACTTTTCATCTAAATGTGCTATAGAGTAAGCACAGCATGAATATACAAAAGTAATCAAAGATTGGAGGAAGAAATTAGCTAGTGTATTCATGTGTAGGTGTTTAAGTTTGTTAAAGTGGAAACTGGGCCCATGCTAAGAAACTTTGACTAAAATCATTTTACCTTCAAAGAAAGTTTCTCTGTGAATTCAGATAAAATTTTCATATAAAATCTTTATGATTGTCTCTCAATGGTCTACACTAAGCTTTATCTCTAATACCCTCTAGCATATTCTGAATAAATAATAGATAGGCAAAAAATGTTTTGAGACTAAGTAACACACTTCCCTTCTGTAAGAGACATGGAATTTTATCTCTTATAACTTTTCATCAAAATGAATAGCCATACCATGAACAGAGATATGGAAGAAGAATGTCAGCCAGAGGCAAGGTTTGACGTTGCTCTCCCTGGGTTACTTTTCACTGGAGGCTTTGAACAATTACTAAAATCCATGTGACTACACTCATTAAATTATTCAAGGATTTAATCAGGGTAGGTACTTACTTTAGCCTATGAAGATTATGACCCCTCCAGCCATTATCAGATAGTTTCATGAATCATTGAAACTAAGAAAAGAAAAAAAAAAATCATTAGGTGGCTAGTAATCATTCTCTCCAAGCTTAACTTGGTTGATCTTTGAATGACAGACATGCAGTCTGGACTCATACTCAGAACCTCTCCATCTTGGTAATCCTTATTTGAGCTTGTACTCTGCCAACACTGTCTTTGAAAAAGCAGTCATTTACCATGACCAACATCTGAGTAGGACTTTTTTATTAGATTTATATTCAGAATTTTCTGGCCATAGATCTGTAAACAAACAAAATCTGCTACTCCGTCTACCCATTTTAATTAAGCAATTCAATTTGTTTGAATCATTTTTCTTAATTGATGCCTTTCTCCTTCAAGATTTTTTTCTTTAGAAAAACTAAGCAGGGTAATCTGGTCATTGTCAAAGGCTCTAGAATTCAAAAGCTACTGATAATATTTGAATACCATCAGCAAGTAGAAACAACTGAGTTTAACATTTAGATGCCAAGAATAATTATTTAAAATAGAAAACTACTAGATTACACGCTTCTTCTTACTGATCCTACACTCATCCCTGTCCTAGTTCTCCCTGTTCCCTCATAGCATCTAGTGTCCCAAGATCTCTAACTCCTTTCTAAGGGATGGTAGTTATTCCCTCTATGGGACTGTATTCAGAGTTCTCTCTCAATCATCCCCCTATAACTATATTTGCCTTAAAAAAGTTGATTTGTGGGTTTACTTCATGATGTGTGTCTGAGAGCCTATTTAATGTTATCCCACATACCAGAATTGCGAGTTACAGTTCTTCATTTCACTTCTAAGATAAATAAGTTTATCTATCTTCAAAAAAAAATACAAGGGACTTTGGATATACATATTAACAGGGGTACCAAGTGTAATGTTATTCATAATTTGAAGTTCTAATCACAGAAATACAGATACAAAGTTTGAGTAACTTGGGCCATTTCTATATACATAAATTAATAGAGCAAATTAAAGCAATTATTCAGATAATCCTGCTCCCATAAAACATCTTTACCTAAAGCATTCCAAAGGAAAACTTAGAAAAAAATATTTTACCTAAATCATTGCAGAAAAATGTCTTGGGCTCTGCATTTCAATTTATATAGCAACATGACTTTCTCTTCTCTAAACCTGCATAGAGAGGGAGGAATTTGAATGAGGAAAAGCATGCAAAAATTACATTGAGAAAAATTCAAGGGAGTAGGGAGATATATTAATTACCAGAACATGCAAAGTGAGGAATGAAATCAATTGTGAGGAAATAGCACAGAAGGAAATGCCTTGACCTTGTCAGGGGCTTTGTGGTAGAGACCCTTCAGTCAGAAATGTGCTGACACTAAATTATCACTGGATTTGATCTATCCTCTGATAATTGAAAACTCCTCCTCCTGGAATAGGACCAGTTTTCTGAACAACCACTAATTTTTCAGAGTGGATATTGAGTACCCTAACTATTGTACATTTATCCATTAAGATTCACATTTATATTTTATGACTCACATCCCACACAGGGCTAAGATTTGAAGCTGTCACAATGTGCTAGGAGATATGCTATTATCCTGTGTGTTATTACAATTTTTGACAAAATTTCTTAAATCTCTTAACTCGGTCTATGTTGTTGGTTAGTCATTTCAGTAGTATCTGACTCTTGATTACCCCATGAACATTTCTCCATGGGGATTTTTTGGCAAAGATACTGTGTGTCCAAGGTCACACAAGCAGGAAATATCTGAGGCTGGATTTGAACTCAATTCTTCCTGACTCCAAGCCCTGTTGCTCTACCACTGTGCCGTTTCACTGGCAACATGGCCTATAGGTGCCATTAAATTTTGCTTCTGATATCATATCACTATATGGTATTTACCTGGAGTTATCCAGTGGTATGGAAGCTCTTTCATGTCCTATCAAATAAGAAAAAAAAAATCAAGTGTGGGCCTATGCAAGGGTTGATTGTATAGCTGTCATCCAAGGACCTTCCTGGATAAATTCAGAGAAAAATATAGGGAAAATCTTGCTGCCTTTCTTAAATTTAGCAGTTTATATAAACCAAATAAACTATAGAGAGGTTTCAAACTTCATGAACAGTGAGGATGGCTACAATGTTATCATCAGGGATCCCTGATGTATAAAGTAGATATTATTTATAGCAACATTAAACTCAAATACATAGAGTATTAATACATAAAGTTCGAAAGAAAAAAAAACTGGTTAAATAAATGTAATGGCAATTATGGTTGTTGCATCCTCATATGTAAATCTAAAAGGAAGCAGGGAAAGTAGATTGTATATGATTGCTGTCTTCAAAAATAATAACTAGCTTTAAGATTTCAAAGCCCATAGTTGCCCATATTATCTCATTTGATCTTCACAACAGTGCTGTCATATAGGTGTCATTATCATCCCCAGGTTAGAAATGAGGAAACTGAGGCTGAGACAAGAACTGCTTTTCTCAGGATCACTTATCCAGCAAATGTCAGAGGTGGGATTGGAACTCCAGTCTCATTAATAGGTAGGCAGACTCTCAACAAGTACTTGAGTGCCTAGGTGTGCTAGGCAGTGTACTGAGTACTAGTAGTAGAAGGACAAAATGGAAAATCAACTGTCCTGAAGGAATCGAAATTCAAATGAGGAGAAAAGGTTCTTTTCCTTCATATGATGCTGTTCCTAGTTAGTCAATAGCTTACTATGTGTCAGACACTATCCTGAGAACAGTCCCTGCCTTCTAGGAGCTCCTAATCTGATGATGGAAGACAGTACATAAAAGGAAGATGAAGAAAAGGGGGAACATTGGGAGAGGGGGAATGGTGAAATCTAACTGAGTGTAGACAGGAAGTAAATGAAGACATATCTGCCCTGGGCATCCTCCTTAAATGGAAGTAACTGTATATTATGAATATTTTCTTTTAGAAAAGTGATAAAATTTATGCTGCTTTGTATCAGAAGGCAAAATAAGGATCAACTGAGCTAAAAAAAAACCCAACAAGACAGATTTCAGCTCAATATAAGGAAGAAATTCCTACTAATCAAACTATTCCAGAATTGAATGTACCTCCCCAAGGAGCAGTGAGTCCACTACCACCTCAGGTCTCTAGGCATAGGTTGGGTGACTATTTGTCTATGGGTAGGAAATACTCACATTTCAGATATGGACCAGACATGTAAGTTCCATTTTAAATCTGAGATTCCATGAAACACTCTTCTACCTTGCATGCCAAATAAAATGGAAAAAAAACTCAGATCTCCTACTATATTTTCCACATATAAGTATGCTTTGTTTCATCATGTGATATAAAAAAATGGATGTGCACTGAAGCCATACTTGCATGATGGAAGCTATTCAGGTATTTGATCATTTTTGGCCCACAATGTATATAGGTGGGGGCGGTATTTGAAGGCAAAGAAAAGAAACATATGTCAGCCAAATTCTTCAGATAGGTACCAGCTGTCCAATCTATGAATCCATTTCATGATCCTGGATTTTGTCCTAGCTTGCCATATATTAGAATTCTTGTCTCTCCTCTGCCATGTCCCTAAGTTTTCCCAATCATGCTAATATCTGCCCCCATCCCCTTTTTTAGTTGAGCCTTTTTGTATCCTGTCCAGAATCACAAGTTAGAGCTTCAAAGAACTTGAAAATCACTTTTTCTTTTTTTATATATATTTTAACATTACTTATTTATTTTGATTGATCAACAATCACTTCCATAAGCTTTTGAGTTTTAAATTTTTCTCTCCCTCCCTCCCCACCTCCCTCCCCAAGACAGCACACAATCTGATATAGGCTATACATATGCATCACTATTAAACATATTTTCATATTAGTGATGTTATAAGGAAGAATTAGAACCAATAGAAGGAACCACCAGAAAGAGGAAACAAAACAAAACAGAAGAAAAAAATAGCAAATAGTATGCTCCAATCTGCATTCAAACTCCATAGCTCTTTCTTTGGATGTGGATAGTGTTTTCCATCACGAGGCCTTTGGAGATGTCTTAGATCCTTGCATTGCTGAGAAGCATTAAGCCTATCAATATTAACCATCGCACAACATGGCTGTTATGGTGTACGACATTCTCCTGGTTCTACTCACTTCACTCAGCATCAGACCATACAAATCCTTCCAGGTTTTCCTGAAGTCTGCCTGCTCATCATTTCTTATAGCACAGTAGTATTCCATTACATTCATATACCACAACTTGTTCAGCCATTCTCCAATTGATGGGTATCCCATCAATTTCCAATTCTTTGCCATCACAATAAGAACTGCTATAAATATTTTTGTACATGTGGGTCCTTTTCCCATTTGTATGATCTCTTTGGGAAATAGCCCTAGAAGTGCTATTGCTCAGTCAAAGGAAAATCACTTTTTCAATCCCCCTCTTTTTTACTGATGAAGAAATGGAGGGGGCAAAAGGCAAAGTTATATGCTTATTGCCATACAGTTAAAAGTAGCAGGACCAAGGCCACAACCAAGGCATCAGCAGTTCTATTGGGCTGCTGCTCTGTGGAATACCATGCCCCCCCCCATAAACTAATCACCTGACTCTCATTAACTTACCCTCAGTTGCACCATCCCTCTGATTAAAGGACAGGAGGACCAAGCATTAAACTCCTCCCTAAGCCTCATAACCTTCCAGGTGATTCCATTTTCCATTGGCAGCTCTGCTTGGCTTGACTCCATGGAACTCCATGCCCTTACTTTGGGTACCCCTTGGAATTTCCCCCCTCTTGTAAGCTCCTTGAGGTCAAGATTCATCTCTCGTGTTCTTATCTGTAGTCCCAATGCTTAACACAGTGCCTGGCACTTAGTAGGCACTTAACAAATCTTTATTGAATTGAATTATTGAATTGAATTCTGAGCCTTTTAACTTCTAATACAATATCCTTTATACCACACTGTGTGGAGTCCACAAGTTTAGAGGACATTTGAAAGGGAATCAGGAGTATATATGTTCCAGTGCCAGACCATCCCCCTCTTATTTATATGACTTTGGACAAGTTACTCTATCTCTCTTCTCATCTATATAATGAGGATGTTGAGCTGCACTATTTTTAAGGTTTCTTAGAGCGGTAAGATTTCAATATTGTTTGAAATGCCTAATCTTTGGAAGTCAAATACGTGAGATAGGATAAGAATAAATAATACTCTGTATTAACACTTTTCATTTGAAGGTTCCAAAAGGGCTTTAGACCTACTAGTGATACCACTAATCCTTGCTGCACACATTAAATAAATAATTAATGCTGACTTAAATGTTAACACTTAAGCATTGATGTGAGTTTGCTAGATTAATTGGGAGCAACATCCTCATATTTTAAACTATTATATCAAAGAAAATAATTCAAATTACAATAGTTATGAAATCAGCATCATTAAAAGAAATAAAAGGAGAAACATTGAGATTATAGTCTTGAACTTATGTTAATAAGATAATTAGATATATATATATATCTAGATATATATAATTAGATAAGTACATATAATTAGATAAGTATTAGATATATAACAGATAATTATATAATAGATAAAAATTTGCAGATTTATTGGATACATGTGGTAATCAATATGAACCAGATAAGAAACATAAAAATTGAGTGTTGTCTGGCTCTAAAAACATATTTCTGGAGTGACGACATGGGGACAAATGAAAAGGCAATCCTCTAGGAGTCATGCAGGTATCTTAACAATTGATGTTATTTGGGGCAAGTCATTTGATCCTTGGTAGGAGAAGAGGGCTTAATATCTCCACTGACCAGTGAGGAATGTTAAATCAGGGGTGGGGAACCTATGGCTGAGAGAACACATGTGGACCTCAAGTGTAGCCCTTTGACTGAATCCAAACTTCACAGAACAAATCCCCTTAATAAAAGGGTCAAAAGTCAAAAGGCTGCATCCAAGGCTGCAGGTTTCCCACCCCTGCATTAGTTGTTCTCCATGGTGCTTCCTAGAGCTAAAGTCTGTGAAATTATCGGCAGAAGTCCAAACTTTCTAAAAGAAAAGAATAAATACTCTGGTATTCATTAAAGGAAGTTTTTTTTTCTTTTCAAATTCTTTCCTGCATGAAATTACTCATCCTTAAGTGGCATCATGGCTAATGTGCCAGGCCTAGAGTCAGGAAGACCTGAGTTCAAAGCTAGCCTTAGACACTAGCTATGTGACCCTGGGCAAGTCAACCTGTTTGTCTCAGTTTCCTTATCTGCAAAATGAATTGGAGAAGGAAATGGCAAATCACTCCAATGCCTCTATCAAGAAAACCCCAAACATGGCCATGAAGAGTCAAACATGACTGAACAACCAATGCTACAAATAATGGTAATATCTATCCAAAACCACCTCTAAATGAATTCATAACTCCACACTCAATTTAGATAGGAAATGCTGTAAAGAAGAACATTATGAGGTGTGCTTTTAGTTTTCATTTAAAACTAAATGGAAATAAGATTAGTGTCAGATTGACAATCAATCAAGTAGCAAGTTAAAAAGTTTCTGCTATGTTCCTGTCACTGTGCTAAGTCCTGAGAAGACATGTAAAGACAGATTATAGTTCCTGCTCTCAGGGAACTCACAGTCTGATGGAAGAGATAAATGACAAATAGCTCTGAACAGATGAAAGTAACTAATCAGGATTCAAACAAAATACTAGGGCCACTAAACAAATCATTCTGCTCCTCTCCTGGCAGGTGTCTTCCAATATAAAATAAGTGGTTTGAGCTTGGGATGAGAAAATCTATTGAAGAAAACAAAAGTGTTTCCTTTCAAATATTAAAGATTTATTTCATCATCAAAGTTTTTCTTTTGGCTTCTCTTTGTAATGGCCATGAGGATGATAAGTACCCAGATAGTATAAGCAAGTATGGCCTTCATATCTTTCTTATTAGAGGCAGTGGATATATATACAAGGAATGGATGAAATACCTGGTTGAAAAATTGACCTCGCCATCACACTTTCAGAGAAAAAAAGCCAAGATAATAGTCAAACATATGCTTACTTATAAATGTAGCCATTTGAATATCATGATACATGTTAGTCAACAAATCCCCGGGACCTCCCATGTCCTTTCCTATCTCCTTATTAAGAAAAATTACATTTTTTGTGACATCTTAAGGACACAATAATATTTTCTTTTCTTCTGTAATTTTACTGATGTATTGTGTCATGGATAAAATATAGGGCTTGGAATCAGGAAGACCTGACTCCAAAATTTGTGATCCTAGGCAAATCAATTTGTGAATCTCAGATGCCTCTCTAGGACTTAGTTTACTAAGTCACATACAATTTGTGGTCCTTCAATTTCTCCAAGTCAATGAAATCACTTATCATTTACTGATTAAATCAGAGATGCTTCTTATATTTATTTATCATTTTATTACTAAATTATGCTTATCTAAATCAGTAGTTGTCCTCATAAAAAGCTTCAGAAGTGATATTCTACTATAAAATGATTTATGAGACACCCTAATTGTAATATAGATTACAAAGCACTCTCTTGGAGGTCATCTTACAGGAGTCACGCAATTCTATGAGATAAGTAGAGCTAGTGTTCTTCTTCTTCACATTTTATAGATGAACTCAGAGAGGTTAAGGGATGGGACAATGTCATTGCCCCACTCTCACTAGTCTTTAAAAGCTCATGAAGGATAGTGCCTCAAGACTAGAAAAGGACAAAATCATTTCATCAACACACGGACCTTTTTTCTTCTTCTGTTTTTTAAAGAGTCTGAATACTACAAACCCATAAGCTTTATTTTGGTGGCTTGATAAATTTTGGTATACATTACAGAAGGGTTAAGGTTACTGAATATTTAGAAAAAGTATTTATAATACTTAATTATATACATAATTATATATATAATATTATATATAATATAATATATATAATATAATAATATGTACATATATATAATACATAACAGGTCATGAAAAAGATAGTACAAAAATATTCATAGCAGCACTTTTTGTGGTACCAAAGAATTGGGGAAAAATAACACGTGGCCTGCATTATGGGAGAGCACTGATTCTGGAATCCAAGTCTCTATCATTGCTGCTACCTGTGTAATATTGAGCAAGTCACTAGGACTCATGATGTTTCTCAACTATGAAAGGTGGGGGTGGTTTAAACTAAATGGCCTTCAGGGTCTCTTTCAGCTCTGGATCTATGATTTTCTGTTCTTATGATTCTACTATTTGCACTTTATTATTCATCACTCTCCTTCACATACTCTTCAGTGCAGTGGAAGTTGTACAGAAAATAAATTAGGAAGAGGAGACACTTGAGAATGGGAAATCCATTAAAAACAAAAGGCTATGTCAATCAACCAAGTAAAAGGTGATGAGGAAATGAACTACAGTAGTGGATGTATGAGTGTAAAGAAGAGGATACAGAAAATGATGTGAAGGTAGAATCAACAAGACGTGGCAATTGGCTTTATGTGTGGGGTGAAGGAAACTGAAGAGTTTCAGATGGAAATCTGAGGGGTTGGAAGGATAGTAGTGACCTTGGGACAGAGACGTAGATCTGATATTAAGGACTTGTAACTAAATACTCAATTTCCCTTCCTTTGATTTTTTTTTGTCATTACATAGATTAATCCAGGAATGTCTCCAAAAATACAATTTAATATAGCTTCTCTCTAAGGTGTCCCAAATGTAAGCTCCCCAAACTGTATAGGAACATAACATAGATGAGGATCCATCAACGCACAACAAGAATGAATAGTTAAAGAAGTAGAAAGAGAATCAAAAGAAAACCCAGAGAAGAGGGAATATCTAGAAGGAAAAGTGAACAATATTAAATGCTGCAGAGGCTAAAAAATAAAAGAATAAGAATTGAGATGAGGACACTAAATTTGGCAATTAAAAAAAACATTGGTGATTCTGGAAAGGGTAAGATTTCAGTTGAATGATGAAGTTGGAAGCCATATTGCAGAGCATTTGGAAGAGTGTGAAAGGGGTAGAAGCAGAGGCAATGAGTCTAGTCTGGGTATAATCAGATCATTGATTTTACAACCAAAAAGCACACTTAAAAGACTTCCTCTGTAAATAAAATAAAATCAGTGATAATAGAGAAAAGTAAATGATTGACTAGAAGTGCATAAGAGTTTTGAACTTTACCAAACAAAAAAATGTTATATATGAAATGCATATGGTGAGAAAAGACAATAATCATTTTCACATATAAATTAATCACAAGGAATAAATGAAGAATATTCTGCAATCAAGGCATACATTCATGCAATATCAATTAACCTTGAACATTCATTGATCCATTAATAGATTTTGAGAGTTAATAAATTATAATTATTAAACCTGCGTTGATCCTAGTCATCTTTCAGGATTTCAATGGAAACTTTGCCAATTACAGTTCCATGAATCTTTCCCTCATCTCCCCCAGCTAGAGGTGACCTCTTTGCCCCCTCAACTCTCATAGTACTTTGATTTTTTTGGAATTTATTATTCTCAGTCTTTAATTTTAATTACTTAATGACTTAATTCCTCTACAAGAGTTTAAGCTTTTTCAGGGCAAAAATTTTCTTATCAATCTTTATATCTTCCATAGTTTCTGTATAGGTTTTACACATAGTACATGTTTAATAAATATTTGGTGAATGGATGAATTAGCACAATCCTTAACTACAATAGCATTCAGTACAAGTGATTTCACTGGAAGGTGAAGAATCAGGAAAGCAAATTGCCACAGTTGACATCCAATTTTATTCTGGCAAGCACCAGGTTCCTGAGAGGTGGCAATTATGTCAAATAAATAACAGAGAAAGCAGCTGGATGCCAGGGAAAACCTTTTAGGTGATATCAAAGGTCCTCAGAAATCAGCATTATTGAACATTATAACTATTAGAGCCTTTCACTATAATAATATAACTATAAGGATTACAGGGCCTGACATTAGTCAGTTAAGGTTGGAAAATAACCTGTTTTTGAACCTTAACTGTAATGTGTACTCAATTATTCTCAGATATGAACCAGGGGCCACAATTATATGTCAATATTCATATTCTGTCACACCAATAGCTTTAATTATTATTATTTAAATATCTTTTCAGTTTATTTTTTTTACAGTTTTAGTTTGAAAACTCAAATGGTTTATGAGCATAGACATAGTTAATCTATACATGAGGCTCACCCCCCCCCTGATTTTTTCCTTCCTTCTCCTTCACATTGCCATTAGTTTAGATTCCTAATTCAATGGCCTCCAAAGGTGGAGCACATGTATTCCAGGAGGTTCGCTCAATGAAACCTTGGGCCATAGGAAGGAAATACTAGAATTTCTATCAGAAGTAGTAGATGTGTATGCTACGTTTTCAAATTCTGCCTCAAACGTACTACTTATATGACCTTTGGCAAATCACTTAACATCCCAGTACTCTAGGCAACTCTAAGAATTTCCAAAGAAACTGTCAATCTCTTTTCATTGAGGTAGTTTCTTCAACCAGGATTTTCCTTGTAAATAAAGTCACTGGTCCAGTTCTATATTCCTAACAAAATCAACTTCACAGAATGCATGTCTGTTAAAAAGAATTCTACAATTCAACTGCAAACTGAAGATAATACCAATAGTGCGAACAGAAGTGAACCAGAAAATGGCAGATCTAACACTTCTCAGATTCCTGGTATTAGATCTTTAGCAGCCCCATTACCAGGTAAAAACAATGACAATCTAATCAGATCTGACAAGATGTCATTGAGAAAAAAATTCAAAATTATCAGGAATGTTATTTGAAATATTGAATTAGATCAACTATTGTTAATGCTGTACCTTGCCTTAAGTACATACTGAGGCTTGAAATATGAGTTTAGGATAGTATTAAGCCATCATAAATAATGTTATTTTAACAATAAGCATTTATAACATGAAGACAAATATCTACAAATAAAATCATAAGGAACCCAATCCAGTACTTGACAAAGTTTCACTAAATTTAACAACAAATATTTCAAAGCCCCTTTTAAGTTTTCTTACTTAATAGCAAAAGGCTGTCACGTATTGTTGAGTAAACACTGTCCTTCCTACCATGGAATAAAAATGGCTGAAAAAAATACATAGGAAGAAATATGGTGACAAACTAAAAATGCATTCCTTTGTCAGAAAATACTATTGTTAGATTTACAGAAAACATTGCTGAAGATTTGAAGAAACAAGAGTTAGAACAAATTACACAGTGTGCAAGGTTTGCTCTACAGTTGAATGAAACTACAAATTATTTCTTACATGCCTCAGCTTATGGTGTTTGCTAGATTCTGTTTCAATGATAAAATACACAAAGAACTACTTTTTTATGAGCTACCAAATGAAAGAAAAAAACACATCAGAGAAGATATATAGTCAACAGTGAACAATTTCTTTAATAAAAACAGTGTTTGTTGGGAAAAAAGTACGTGTGTGGTCATTGCTGGAGCAGCTGCTTTGCAGAGTAAGTTACAGATATAATACCACACATGAAATTCATTCACTGCATCATTCATACACAAGCTATTGCAGCAAAGATGTTGGAGCCAGAAGTTCAGAAAGTTCTACAGGATGTGATTAATAGAGTCTATTTTATAAAAATATGCCTTTAAGTAATCTGATCTTTATAATACTTTTTATTGAGATAGGGACTTCGCTGTATATATCATGGTAAAATTCTTTAACAAGTTGTCAGCCAAAGATGAGTAATGTATTTCTACATTACAAAAAGATAAATGTTCCAAATTTTGTGGACTTTTACTGTGATGATTAGTGGTTGTTATTAGTATTCTAATAGATATTTCCCTCTCAAAATAAATAAATGCACTTAATATGTCATTTCAAGGTAAACATGACATTTTAATAATCATAAGGAAAAACAAGTTTTGTCAAAAGAAACCCATCCATTTTACAAGTGCATGTTAAATATTGTTCCCATTATTATTTGATTTTTTTACCAAAAATTTTGTGTTTACCTATTAGAAAAAAAATCCATCTTTACTAACTTTAAAAACTATGAAATATTTTTTTCTAATTTGTTTAAACATCTTCCACTTGAAGGGATTCACTGGCTTTTAAATGCATTTGTTAAAAATATAAAACATGCCACACCACTTGGTGAGTTAAAAACTGTTGGACATCTAAGGAAATTTGATAAAATTTCAGCAGAAAATCTTTGTTTAATTGGTGAATAAGTAAGGGATAAGGACTGGATCTGTGATTTAATTGGTATATGGATCTCAGGTAAGGAAACTCCCTCTACAAATGCATTTAGGCACTTTCTCTGTAATTTATAATCTTGGATAGTTACCTAAAACATTGGGAGATGAAGTAACCTGCCCAGGGTCATACAGTTATTATGTGCTCAAAACAGGATTTGAACCCAGGATATTGTGACTTTAAGGTTACTTCTCTGTTCAGTGTATCAAACTGAAAGACAGTATAACATGACCTCGTAAGCAAAGTTAATGATGTATGTCTTCATTCGGATCTTCATATCTTAGCAAGTATCTTTTTCAACTATGACAGTCATTAATAAAACTAAAAAAAATAATGTGAACTTATAACCAGATCTTCAAATTGCTTTTTCATAAAGACTTAAACCATCATTAAAAAAAAACTTTATTCAATTACATTGTTCTCACGAAAATATTAGTAAGCTATTTTTAAAATGATTATTTCATTTCTTTTGAATTTTTTTTACATTTTATAATATACATAACACACAGTCTTGCTTTTGTCCTTATTGCCCTACTAAGAGTGCTTTCTCAAAGCAGTCTTGGATATGCTAATATCCAAAATTCAATATATTTCGTTTTTAGGCCTGTCTTTGAACATTCTGGAGAACTATTGATTATCCCTCATTCTGGATACTTTCACCTAGCCTCACATATGTCACACTCTCTTGGTTTTGCTACTTTCCAAATATTCTCCTCTTTCTATTTTTCTGGCTTTCTGTCCTTTCTTCAGTGAAGCAGATACTTTTCAAAGTTCTATGATTGTCCTTTTCTATTATGTCTCTATACTCTTTTCATTTTCGTTCACATTTGTTGTCATAACTCCACTTGCCACCTCTGTGCATATACGTTTGAGCCTTTAGCTAGAGAAATCTATATCTAATGCTGTTTTTTCTAAATGCCTTACCAACAACTTGGACTCAATATGATCCCAGACAGTTATCATCTTCTCCCTCAATTTTTTTTCTTCCTTCTGAATTCACTCTTTTAGTCAATGAAAACCTCATTCACAATTCCAAAGTCAAACTTTGGAGGGAGTAAAAAAAAAAAAAAGGAGACAGTGATACCAATTAGTTACCAAATTCCATTGATTCCATCATTATGTTTCTCATAATGTCCTGCTTTCCACTGCCCCAGTACACATCTTTATTCAACTCTACCTGGGCATCCCAAATAGCTTTTTTTAATTAAAATTTTTGGGGGTTACATTTTAAGTTCCAAGCTGTTTTCCTCCCTCCCTCCCCATTCCACACTAGAGAAGGCTGCCATTTGCCACAGACATATAAATATGTAAAACCATACTATGTATACTTCTATTTATTGTTCATTTCTCTGGAGATGGATAGCGTCTCCCTTCATCAATCCTTTGTAGTTGATTTGAATTTTATGATTCTCAAAACATCTCAGTCAATCATGGTTATTCTTTGAACATTATTGCTATTACCATTTCTAAGGTTTTCTTGGTTTTGCTCATGTCACTCCTATTTCTACTTTCTTCCCTCTCTAATCCTTTATTTCCAATAGTAACCTATGTTGTGTTACATAAATCTAATCATGGTACATCCCTGATCAAAATCCTTCAATGTCTCCCTATCACCTATTGAACAAATTTTACATTCATTCACCTGTGAAGCCATGTATAACCTAGTGCTACCTTATTTTTCCAAGCATATCTCATTTTACTCCCCTACATGTGCTCCATGCTCTAGCACAAACAAATTATCATTTATAAGCAGTTGTCATATCAGCCCTGCACAAATTTTGCTGCATACATTATTTTTCCTTTAAAATATAAGTTACTTGAAAGCAAGTGCTGTCCTAAACAACATAATATGCCATTTATTGCCTAAAACAGTCTTTTGCACTGCATAATAAATATTTGTCCTTAAATTCCTTCAATATGTACATGATCTTTCATAGTTCCAATGATTAGAAAGTTCCTCTTTGGAAATGACCCTTGGAGGACTGACTTAAAATTAATTTGCAAATGACCATTTTGGCATTTGTACTATTTTACTTTTCAAACAAAGAAATATCAAGCTGTCCTTAAGATGAGTCTTAGCTTCTGATATGGCTATTTCCTCATTCCTTGCATCAGCATCTATTATTAATACCCATCCTTTCTCCTAGAGTGATGTGTTTTTATGCTATTTCTCAAAAATACCATAACATCCCATATAATTGCACTTGGCAGGACATAAAGTGCAAGTCACTTTATAAACATTGATTTTCCACACATCCTGATGAACTAGCGTAATATTGTGCAGGTTTTACAGATTGTATTTAAGATTCATTTTTCAACAGTCAACATGTGTATCTGGAGCACTGCCCCCAATAATGCATTGCAAAATTCTGAACCTGAATACATACATCCACAAACCTTTTTTTTAATAATACAAATCATATGACATCTGCTTTCCTTCTAATTCCTTATTCTAAGAACATCCTACTCCTTTATGTTATATATTATCAGTATTTGTTCTAAAATAAGACACAACCTTCTGATGTAAACATCAAGAGCTCAACAGACTGGGAGATGTGGTTCCACACCTGTATCTTTTTGGCAGGAGGATGCTTAATTTTGCATAGTAGTGCATAAAATAGGAGCCAGGAACAGGCATCTAATGTTCCTTGGCAGAACTTCTATGGCACCATATATTGTTTTTTTTATTTTTAATCTCTAGAGATAATTCACGGAGACTCTCTTAATGTGTTGCTGAAATATGCTTTATAGCAATAGTCAACATTTAAATTCATGAAATTTTCTTAAATACTTCCAAAAATATACCATCTTCCAAATGTTACTGGATATTTAAACTGTGAAAAAGGGTACACACATTTTAAGATAAAATTGAAATGAAAAATACAAATAATTCAGTTATAGATTATTAGTTTCCCAATAAATATCTAATGAGGAGGAATACTTTAATGGGTGAACCTATTACTGGAGAAACCTGGAGTAACCCTTAATTAATTCATACCTAAAGTTTCATATTCAGAGGACATGTACAAGCAATAAGAAAAGACCTCTTGAAGGAGGAGACACAAGTTGAGCCTTGAAGAGAGCTGAGGGTTCCAAGCAGTGAAGTCAAGGGGAGCAGAGCAGAAGAGAGAGAGAGAGAGATTTGAGACATAGAGAACATTCTTTACAAAGGCACAGAGGCAGAGATAGAATGTCATGAACAAGAAAGATCAATAAGACAGTTTAGCTGGAGCATAGCAAATGTGAGTGGCAATAATGCATTATTAGCGAGAAATATAGTATGGAGTCAGATCACAAAGGACTTTAAATGCTAAATAGATATGTTTTTATTTAATCCTAGAGGTCATAGGAAGCCACTGAAATTTCTTTCTTTTTTTTTTTTCAACCAAAGACAAGATTTATTAGAACATTGATTGGGGGTGGGTGAGAGTTAAAGAATCTGCCATATTGGCCAGACTCTTAAAGAATCTAAGCATTTGTATCGCTAATGCAAGTGGGTCAGATCTTAAGAATCTGAGCCTTTGGCTAGATTATAAGAATCTGAGCCCTAGTTCAGATTCTTAAAGATTCTGAGCACTTTAATGAAGACAAGATGGACCTTATATGCGGAAAGACTGTGGGAGGGATCTAGGAGTGGCCACATAGTTTGGGGGTGATTGGAGGAGGGGTAGAAGGAGGATTGGATCAGGGAGTGGCCAGTAAGCTGGGATGAACAGAACTCCAATCACCTGGACCATGTGGCCAAGGGAGAACTGAGTCTAGATAGGATTAAGGGTGGGAAGTGGTCAGGGGCAATCAAGAGGTAACAGAATTGAAAGATTGGGCTAGAGTGCACTGAAAGGCCAGTTGAGTAGATTACAGGCTCAGCCAAATGCCAGGGATTTGAGAAAGTCCAAGGATTTTCCTTTTTGGTGTCCAGATCCCAAAGACATAGTTTTTTTCCTTTTAGGGGTTCAGGTCCCCTCCTCATCATTCCCCTCAAACCAAAAGGACCCAGATTCTTTTGGGGTAAGGGAGCAAAGGTGTTGGCTTCTGAAACTGCTTTCTGCTGGCAAGGGACACAGAGCTGTTCCTGCCTCGAGGGGGTCACAAAGAGGAGGTTAGCTGGAACTGAGCCTAGGCTGCATCCAGGGGACGATATGGGGGGATATTGACTGGTACCTGCTGTTTGCTAGCAACTGAAATCATTTATGTTTGACCCACAGGATTATCTGATATTGTTACTTTTTCAAAAGTTTAAGTAACACTTTTGCAGTTAAAAGTTTTCCACCTCTGGATTCAATAGTTACACAAATGAATTTGCCAAGAGACTGACTTTCACTTTGATTATCACTGAAATTCTCTTCCCCAAACCAAACTGAAGATGTTTCTGATTTAATTTTAGTTGTTTGGGGGTATTGAATGACTACACATTCAGGTCAAAACAGCCAAATCTCATACTTTCTTTGATCTTTTACTGGCCACTTGCTTTGATTATAGAAATTTGCTATTAAAAGGATAAAGCAGGAACAAGATTTAGAGTCCAAATATGAAAGGATAAAACATCCTTAGCTCTGTTTAGATTCAGGTAATTCAGTTTTCCAACCATGCAGTATCAATTCCACTTCATAGCCGGACTCAGGAATAGCCACGTGGGTAACATTCCTTTTCAAAAGAACATAATGAGGGGGCAGCTAGGTGGCGCGGTGGATAGAGCACTGACCCTGGATTCAGGAGGACCTGAGTTCAAATACCGCCTCAGACACATAACAGTTACTAGCTGTGTGACCCTGGGCAAGTCACTTAACCCCACTGCCTAGCCAAAAAAAAAAAAAGAGAACATAATGAGAAACTGAGCCAGGAGGATCCCATCTTAGACCGAGGCTAAAATTGTCCTCTCAGCTTTTGCCGATGCTGACTTCTCACCAGTAAAACATGCTCTCTGAGTAGCTTGTGGCATTTCTCTCAGATGGTGGATTATTAATTATCGATGGATTATTATAATCCATCAGACAACTCAACATAAAATCCCACAAGCTTTTGCCTCAAACAGCAAGTTTCACTAATCACATCTTAGGAAAACCTTTTCCAGGATTTATATCTCATATTCAAATTTGTCCTGGTGTAAAGAGTCAAATGTTAGAGATTATTTCCATATACTTGCAAGTTCTCAGCAAGCCATTACCCAAACAAGTTTTTTGCCAAGTTTACCCATTAAAATAACCAACAAAACCAAATTGTTTTAGTGGTAACCAAATTATGAAAAGTTGCTTGACATAACTGATACAAAAAGTTTACCAATTTGAAACTTGAAACAAACCCATTATCAATCAGGTGACTTCAATTTTGTTAAGTGCATTTCCAAATTACTTTATACAGAGAATCAACATCTCATCATTAACAGTTAAAACTACAACTTTAAAAGAGCATGCTTACCCAAATTCAGAGGCTAGTTTCTTTACCTCTCCCCAGAGCTGCTGGGGTTGAGGTGGGAGTAGGGGGGTGAGCAGAATGTACTGAACCTGGGTGATGCTTCCAGGCAAAGGTTACCCCAGGACCCAAGGCCAAAGCCAGTCGGGCCCGTGCTGTAGCTGCTTCCCTCCCCCCCCCCCCTTCCTTTCACCAGGTAGGGGAAGGCGAATTGGAAGGTGAGAGGGAAAGGGTGAAACTCTCTTCTCCTATGAAAGGGGTTAACAGATACCCTCTTGACTCAAGGGAAGGGAGTGAGTGAAAAGAGTGACCAGGGTTGTAAGGAGGTATTTCAAAACTCCTTAATGATTGATCGCAAAACCTCTAGAATCTCTAAGATGTTTTTAGGTGTTCTAACTTTTTTGTGTAGCCTCCATGAAGGAGGATTCAGGGGTGTAGAGGGAAGGGGGTAAATAAGCCTCAGGGAACAAAAAAGCAGCTGCAGTTTTCCCAATTTCCTAGTGAGAATTGACAAAATTGTGCATATATGAATCCATCCTTGTCCTCTATGCTGTGGAAAGTGTATCCAGTTCCATAGCCTCAAACCAAAACCAGATGATTGAGAGCCTGAGAGTGTCAGGACGAATGTAAGACAGCCTAGTAAATGTCTGCCTGAAAAGCACCTCCAAGCCTTCCTAGGTGCTTGGAGAGTGACCCCAACTGCAGGGCAAGAAAGATGGGGAAGGCTTACATACTTTCCAATCTTGGCTGGAGAAAAGCTTGGGATTAGGCAACTTCCCCATACAGACCACCAAAATGTTGAGATTTAGGGGTACTGAGTCCCCAAAATCACAACATGTGAGTCCTGCATGATTGAATTCAACTCAAGTCTTCTTTCAGCCAAAGACAAGGTTTATTAAAGATATGCCATATTGGCCAGACTCTTAAGGAATCTGAACATTTGTGAGCTATTGGCTAGGTTCTTAAGGAATCTGAGCCTCCATTGAAATTTCTTAAGGTGAGGAGTGACTACCTGACCTGTTCTTTAGGACTCTCAATTTGTCACTTTTGTTGGATGAGAAAAGAGAAGTGACAATAAGCAGGGAAACCAAATAGAAGACGAATATAGTCTTCTACATAAGAGGTAATAAGGGGCCTGGACTAGGGTGGTTATAGTGTGAATAAATAGAAGGGGATGGGTGTAAGAGGAATTTTATTACTGCGTGGAATTCACAATACAATAGGACCATGTTGAATATCATAATTTTAAACCTTTTAAATATCAAAAAATAAAAATAAAAGGAAAAGAAGGGAAGGGAAGAGAAAGAAAGGAAAGGGAAGGGAAGGGATAGGAAAAAAAAAAGCATCCCAACTCTCAAGGACATTGCATTGGAGGGTTGGACAGAAGAAGTTCACATCTACATAAATAAATTTATACACAATGAATTAAAATTAAATACTTAGTAAATTGAAATGAGAATGAAATCAGAAGTTGAGAGGATCAATACGGGCTCCAATAAGCAGGTTTTTCTTTGTAATTTTGAAGGAAAAAAGGATTCTAAGAGGAAGTGAACAATTAATTATAGGCATAGGACATAGTGCAATTCAAAACATAGATATGACACGTGGAATACTGCATATGAGGAAAGGCAAGAAAGCTGGTTTGGCTGGATTATAGACTGCAGGAAGCGAATAACATAGTAAGATTGGAAAGGTAGGTTGGGGACATGTAGCAAAGTAAACATGAATTTATATTTGGTGCTAGAGATAATAGGAAACCACTGGAGATTAGGGAGTCATTGAGTGACATGGTCAGACACACTTTAAGAAAATTACTTTGGCTTATATAGCTATGCAATCTTTCTCTAGACCAGTGGTGTCAAACTCAATAGAAATGGGGACTACTAAATTTTACATAAAGATATATATGGGTACATATTGACTTAAAATGCTACATATCAATACTATATATATTTTCTTGTATTTGTATTTATTTTGTTAAATATTTCCCAATTACATTTTAGTCTGGTTTCACAATGCTCAGGAGTGCTGTGGACCATCACATATTTGACACTTCTACTCTAGACCCATCCTTACATATAAGTAGTGCCTTAAACCACTTTATCATCATGCATACAAATTTCTGGGCATATTCCCCATATAACATCACCCTTAGTAAAGGACTGTTTAAATTATTATATGATCTAATGACAGAGTTCCTGAAGACTGAACTAAAGTAATACTACAATGTGTCTACTTAGAAATGCTTGGATTGCATGTATATACATATGTATCTAGGTACAAATGTCACATATAAAAAACACACCAAATTATCTAAGATAAAAACTTAGAGGCTAGTCACAAAGTCAGAATTTTAATAATAGCTAAATTGATTAGATACATAAAATATACTTTTACAAATATATGTGCGGAAAAAATTTAACAGTGAAAACAGGCTTACTGAGATTAAATGAAGAGATATGAAATTGATGGTGACTTATAAAAAGCTAAGTTACCAAACTCATTTTCAAAACATGTCTTTAATAAGAAAAATAAAAATATAAAATAGAGAAATTGCAATGTAATAAAGCTTGACATGTAGATAGACAGATAGGTAGATAGATAGATAGATAGATAGATAGATAGATAGATAGATAGAGATAAAAAGCAGGTAATAGAATACTTAGGAAATTTTAAAGTACTCTATCCATGACTTGGTATGAAATGTTTCATATCTTATCAGAAAAGTTTGCATGACCCTACCTCAGGAATAGTTTTTGTTGTTGTTGTTGTTGTTGTTGTTCTAATCTTATGAAAATAATTTTTATAAGAAATAAACAAGTATTGTGGATATTTTCTCTAGTCCATCAGTGTACTAGTTTATAGAACAAATTCTCTTTGACTTTGATGATAGAACGTACTAGTTAAATTGTTGTTGTTCAGTTTCATTCCTGTCCAACTTTCCATGACCCTATTTAGAGTTTTCTTGGCAATGACACTGGAGTGGTTTGCCATTACCTTCTCCAGCTCATTTTACAAATGAGGAAACTGAGTTAAACAGGGTTAAGTGACTTGTCCAGGATCACACAGCTAGTAAATGTCTGAGACCAGTTAGCATCTCAAATAGTTAAATACTCAGGGATAAATGAAAGAAGAACTAATTCTTATTAAAAGAGGTTCCCAGGTCTTTGGCTCAGCAGGTACCTCATCAACTTGCCTCATTCTATTCCATCCCAGTTTCATCTGAATTCTTTAACCACATCTTAACAATGCATAGTTGTATTTCTTTTAAAATCAAATTATACCATAATTAAAATAATGCATGCCCATAGAACTTGATTTTTATACAAAATGAAAATCAAATATTTTTGAATATTCTCAGATGATATTAGGATACCACAACTTATGAGGTGAGAGCTTATGATTGAGATTTATAAAGGTACCATTGAGTGAAATTTGAGTAATCTACAAGTTTAATATTCTCCATATCCATCATGTCCTATTTTCTTTTCCTCCTTTCTCCTAATCTATGTCATAAACTAGCAAAAGACAACTAAAAGCATTATTTAGCCTTCTTTAAGAAGGCTTGGGAGAAAGTGACTAACGCCTGGTTACACTACTGCTTTCTCTTTTTTAAATCATTGAATTTCTTTTTAACTAAGTCTTGGGGTGAGTTGGCATATATATAGCTTCACAGCTGATTCTATCTTTTTCAAGCATTTTATAAAACAGTCATGAAGAAGTGTGACATGGTGGAAAGTATATTATATTTGGAGTCAAAGAGAGATTTGGGTTCAAAATCCCATCTTTGGCACTTTAACTATGTGAACCTGGGTAAGTCACTTAATACTTATGTGTCTCAGGAAAATCCTAAGGCCTTATCTACTGAGTCATAGAAGAGTTTTATATTCTTAAGTTGAGGGATTTCCCATAATGGAAATTCTACTGAGGAAATCATAGATATATTGTAGATCTATGAGGACATAGTTAAATTTTCTTGGAAGATGAGGGCCCAGTTAAACACTCGTTTGATTCTACATGACTTTCTAGGCTTCCAGACTTATAATAGCTATTTTCCTATTTTTCAGGGAGGTAGGTGCTATGTGTAATTCTGTCTCTCTCACCAGAAAGTTACCATTTGATTTGGTTCTATGGTTATTTGGTCTCTAGTTGGTATTTGGAAGCTATATTTAATACTGATAACATGTTATTTCTGGAGAGGGTTGATCACATCCCCCTCTATTGACACATGTATGTTTAAAGGTGGGAAAACAATGGTGTACATCCTGTCACTACAATTTCAAGAGAGCTCTCTGCTAACCACTATCATAGTTATTTCTGTCAAAACATTTTTTAGAAGTGTTTTAGGCCAGTAAGAAAGATTCAAGGAGCCAATGAGAGAAGAGCAAATCAGTGAGGTCACACATTTAGCACTAAATATAACCTTGGAGGCCATCTAGGTTAACTCTCAAAGGCAATTACTTAAACTCCATCAGAACATAAGGCACTTTGTGGGATTTTTCATTAGGTAATTTGCATTTTGACTCCTCCCTGCAATTGGGAGTTCTTGCTACATAAGTGCAATTAAACAGCCAGGTTTAGGCCAATCTTCTTGTGGGTGAATGTTCTCTCTAAGAGTGCAGGAATAGTTGCCAAATACTTCTTCCTATACCACTAATCCACTCTGACCTAAAGGGACCCAGGATATCATGAATATCTTAAACTAATGAGATCATCTTCAAGCCTAGGCATATTCATTTTGGGATAGATACTAGTTCAACTAAGATCGATAATGAACAAACACAAAGAGGGCAGCCCAAACCTAGAGTCAGGATTGCCTAGGACATATGCTTTAGATGCCACTTACTCAAGGCCACGTGGAGGCTGTAGCAAGGAAATAACAAACCACCCACTCACCTGCAGACCTCAGCAACTTGGAGGCATTGACATGATTCATGGTTGGAAAGGAAAACAGACTTTAAGGTGAGCTCACTCCTTTTTGAAAATAATAGTCATTAGCTCTTATGGTTCTATAGCCAATAAGGAGATTCATCATAATTTCAAAGTGCAAGTTCATTAGCCCTGAATCCCACAAGTAAATAAAAAGGCCTCCAAGCTCCCACGTAATTGACTAAAACCAGGAATAGGAACTCTGAAGATCTTCTCTGGTAGGCCCTCATTAAACTTGTAAAATTAGTTCAAATTGGTTTGGATAGAAATGCCATAACATGAATGAAAAATTGTCTTATATATGCTAAATAAGAAATTTAATATGAATGGGAGGCCATGCATTTAAAGGACAATCTCAGTCAGGTTGCATAAAAGCTGGTTTTAGATCTGGATCCCCTAACATCTTTATTAATGATTTGGAAGAAGAAGAAGAAAATAGCACAAGAGGGAAATCTGTAAGTGAATCCAAATGGAAAGATGTGATAAACCCTATTTTGGATAGAGCTTAGAAAAATGGACATGAATGTCATTTTGTAACTCATTTAAATTAGGATATGTTACTCAAAGCACAGGATGTCCAAGAGAGGAAACAACTTAGAAAACATTAATGCTAAATTAGAGAGTAATGCTAATGGACTGTATGTGAGGTATTTCTATTGCTTTTTCTTTAGTAAAGAAATGTTCCCACCACTAATTGTCCATGTTGTTGCAAAACATCTCTTGCAAAACAGCATACCTTAGGAACAGCAGAATCTTAGGCAGAACCTTAGGTAGAGTCCCAACCTAGCAATGAAGATAGCATTGAAATAATTTAAAGATAATGATACAAGTGCTGGTTTAATGAAGGGGAAAAATATCCCAAGTACATTCAAAATATAACAAAATAATTCTACAATCAATGAAATTTTATATTCTCTAGAAAAAGAGGTAATATGGTATGGTGGGCATTATAATATGGTAGGGTGGATGTTCTTTGAGTCAAAAAAAGACATGAATACAAATTCTCCCTCTGAAATAAATGTGTAATTTTGGACAACTTACTTAAACTCAGTGTCTTAAGCAGCTCTCTAAGACTATATGTTACATATATGATGAAGTTGTCCATTGGTAAGATTCTTCTCATTCCACACTAGTAAGTCTGTACGCTAATAAAATCACAGGTCCAGACATTGAAAACACACACACACACACACACACACACACACACACACACACACACACACACACATCTCAGACCACGTAGAACCACTAAGCCAATCAATTAAATAAACGTCCTAGCTGGTTCCTGGGGCTAAGAAGCTGTTTAAAGAGCAAGGTATGATAAACTATTCACTTATGGCTACTCAAGCTTCTTCTCCTTCTCTCTAAACCCTTGCAATTTGGAAGCTGAAAGCTGGCTATTAGCTCAGATTCTTATAATCTGGCCAACAGCTCACTAATGTTCAGACTCCTTAAGAGACAGATGTTCTAATAAACCTTATCTTTGATTGAAAGAAGGCTTGGGTGGAATTCTTTCTGGCAGGACCTGCATGTTGTGATTTTGGGGTCCCAGCACCCCTAGAACTCCTAAACCTGAACATTTGGCGGCCCACACGGGGAAACTGCCTAACCCCAAGTTCTTCTCTAGCCAAAACTGGAAGGTACCTAAGCCTCCCCCCTCTGTTTCCTTTCTTGCTTGGCAGTTGGGGTCACTCTCCAAGCACCAGGGCTGGAGGTGCTTTTTGGGCAGACAGTTACGAAACTGTCTCGCACTGGGCCTGACGCTCTCAGGTTCTCAGTCCACTAGGTTGGTTCGAGGCCATGGACCTGGGTACACCTTCCACAGCATAGAGGACAAGGACAGACTCCCTATCTGGAAGCATATGCCCAATTCTGTCAGTTCTCTCGGCAATAGGCAACTGGGGAAAACTGCAGTTGCTTTTTGGTTCCCTGAGGCTTACTTACTAGCTTCACTCTACACCCCTGAATCCTCCTTCATGGAGATTACAAGGAAAAATTAGAACAGCTAAAAATATCTTGGCAGATTTTGGAGGTTTTGTGATTGATCATTAAGGAGTTTTGAAACACTTCCTTACAACTCTGGTCACTCCTTTCTCTTGAGTCAAGAGGGTATTGTTAACTCCTCTCATAGGAGAAGAGAGTTTCACCCTTTACCCCTCACATTTGTTTGAGGGCTGAATGATGAGGATGGGATCTAGACCCCAAAAAGGAAAAATCCTGGACTTTCCCACATGGCCAAATCTCTGGCTTTTGCCTGAGGCTATAATCCCATCAACTAGCCTTTCATTGTGGCTACACCCAATCTCCCAATTCTGTTACCTTTAACCTAGTTCAGCTCTCCATTGTTTTACCTCCCTGTTGCCACTTCCCACCCTTAGTCCTGTCTAGGTTCCATTCTTCCTTGGCCATATGGTCCAGGTCCCTAGAGTTCCATTACTTAGCCACTCCTAGATCCCTCCCATAGTCTTTCTGTATATAAGGTCCATCTTAGTCTCCATTAAGATGCTCAGATTTTTATAATCTGGCCAACAGCTCACTAATGTTCAAACTCCTTAAAAGTCTGCCCAATATGACAAATATTCTAATAAACCTTGTCTCTGACTGAAAAAAAAATAAGAAAGAAAGCTGACCATTTAAAAAAAAAATACTTTCTCTTCTTACTTTAATACTTCATACAGCTCTACCCTTCTATTCACATATCTATTTTTTCCTTTTCCTTTCCATTGTGCCCTCTGGAATACCTATTCTATTCTCAATAAACTGCCCTTCATGTTAGACCTCTTCATCTCATTCCACTCCTTCCTTCTTCTTGTAATTGTGGAAATCTGGCTTCTCCCATAAGACAGTGGATTTCTGGCTACCCTTGTCAGTACTATAGGATACTTTTTTCATGACCTACATAACATACTGAGAGAATAAGAGGGTTTATTCCTGACTCCTCACTTACTACTTCCAAATTCCGTCCATATACCTTTTTCCTTCAAGACTATATGTTACAGATATCCTGCTCATCATTCTACTCAGATCTTGTCTGCACTTATCTCTTGCTCTCAGACTTTAAAAAAAAAAGTTCAATTCCTTGTTCACAATATTCCTCTCCATCTGTAGCAGGTATAATATGTGTTTTGGGCTTGAATGGTTCCCCTTTAAGGAAATGAAGAGGCTATCCTCAGAGTCTGGTTGGTCCAGAAGGCTAGAGGGATAAAAAGCCATCCAATGGGGAGTTGTCTATGCAATCTAGCAGAGTCTATTACCACATTTATCTTTCTAACTCAGCATTATTGCCCTGGGAAATGCAGTGGCAGAAAAAGGCCAGAATCTATTTTTAATGTAGTTTTATCTTTTTAAATCTTATTGTATTTTTTAATTTCATTTCATATTCCATGTATGTTTCATTGTTTGCCAGTCCTGAGCCTGAAACACCGAACTAGAGCAAACTATATCTGTCCCAGAATAATACTACAACTCCTGTTCTTATCCTTGAAGATGTAAAGATACATTTTGATGTCCTCTCAAATAAATTGGCTCCCAGTTCATCATACTCCTCGACTCCCATGAGCTATACCTCCACTACATCCCATCTATTCATTGGTGTGGTCATATCCTCAATCTCATCACTCACAAGTGTTCTGCTTGCAATATTCCAAACCCTGAAATTTCTCTATCTGAGCATGTCTTTCTGACTTGCTAATTTCTCGTTATGCTTCACTTCCTCCTAATCTTAATTTTTTCTCTTCACTGCAATTCAAGCCACTCTACTCCTCTTGTCTTCTAAAGGCACTTATATCATTATCTTTCCTGCACCTTTCAATAGAAAACCTCAACTTATATTGTACCCAACTGTTATGCCTAAAATTATTTCAATGTCCTCCTCCTTTCTCTTCTCTTTTGCATCAGTCTTAGAGGAAAATGGAGTCTTTCTCAAATTTAAGATATTTAAAAGAAAACACTATATATTCTCTAATAACCTGATACCTTCCTCCTATTTCCCTATTTCTGTTCATGGCACTAAAAGCCTTTCAGTCACCCAAATTTCCAAAGTCATAGTCATCCCCAATTCTTTACTCTCCCTCACTACATATATCTAATCAGGCAGTAAGTTCAATTAATTGAATGAATGAATGAGAACAACATCATTAAGTACTTACTATGTGGTAGTTCCTATGCTAAGTGTTGGGAGATACAAATACAAAAATGTGACAGTCTCTTCTTTCAAGGAACTTATATTTTAAAATGATACAACATATATATGGGAATTGTGGCCAATAAAGGGAGAACTTGGGGAATAACTAGGGTGGTTAACAGAATCATAGGATACTCAATTAATACACTCATTTCAGGAACAATTGTAACATCATACTATCAATTTGATTATGGAACGTAGTAAAAAAGGTGTGGGATGAATATGTAGCAAGATGATTGGAGTAGATGGGATATGAAATATGATCTGTTCTGTTGCACTGGGGTGGGTTGACTAGATATAGTAGACTAGTTGAGTTTGCATTAATCATTTAGCAATCAACATAGCTTAGCTTGAAGCTCTGAAGTTGAGTGAATTAACTTCACTCCAGAGTGTGGGGACACTTTTTTCTGTCCTTTGTTCTAGAGGTGCTAAAAAAAAAAGTGAAGAGAATAGCTGAGGCAAGGAGTATGGCAAGATGGCTAGGGTAGATTCTTGGATATGAGGCATGACATGGTTTGGGGTTTTTGTTGTTGTTCATCTATTTCAGTCATGTCCAAATCTTTGTAATCCTATTTGGTGTTTTCTTGGCAAAGATACGGGAGTGGTTTGCCATTTCCTTCTCTAGTGGTTTGCGGTAATTGCTGCCAATTCACCAATGAAAAGTCTTCAACCTCTTATATGTGTTTCCTCTCAACTCACACTGTCACCACAATAGTTTAGACCTTTACTACCTCTTACTTTGACTATCACAAGAGTCTTCTAATTGCTCTCCCTGCCTCCAGTTTCTACCTCCTCCAATCCATCCTCCATAAACTTGTCACTTCCCTAATGTCACTACTATATTCAAGATGCTTCAGTGGCTCCTTGTTACCTTTACCATGAAACACAAACTGTTGAATATTTAAAGACCTTCATAATCTACCTGTAATTTATGTTTCCAGAAGCATCTCATATCATGCATACAATGTTCTAGCAAAATGACCCTACTTGATATTCCCCCTACACATTGTATGTCTCACCTTTGTACCTTTTCCCATAACTACAAATCTTGTTCCTTCTCATTTTCATCTTGTAGAATGCCTAATTTCCTTCAAAGCACAGCTAGACTGTTACCTCCTTCATGTGGTCCATCAGGTGTTAATATACTTCTTCCTCCACAGAAGTACTTTGTTATCAAACCTTTCTGTATTTTGCAAATACTTATATGTCCATGTTTTTTTTCTCCCCTTTAGTAGAATGTGAGCTCTTTGCAGACAAGTCCTGTTTAATTTTTGTCTTTATGTAGGAAATATGTTCTGGCTCACTATCACAGAGCTAGGCTGCTACATCTAACCCACTCAGGGTTATGAGTATGTCTGAGGAGACATGGTATCTCTTCTGCACTGCTCTCAAGCTCAAGTCCTCATTCAATGTGTGTTTCCCTCATGGTTAACCTCCAATGATTAGCACCACAACTCCATTTCATCACTTGACATTAATTAGCTTTTACAAAGGGATATTTATTTTGAAGATTTATCAATAACAAAAATTAAACATTTGCCTCTAATGCCTCAGGGCCACACTCTCCTTTATACCACCTCAGTTTCTGAGGAAAATGAGCTTACTTTTAGAACAGTTTTTTATATAGCACTAGTCCCAACAAGCAGTATTGCTGCCAGATAAATCTACTCTGTCAGTGATACTGCACTGAGCACTAAATGTCACTCCTCAATCCAGGGTATTGATGCTTCAAAACTCCCTGGAAACTCTCAGGAGGAGTAGATTCCAAAAGGCTCACTCTCCTTACCTGGGGAAACCAACAGATCAGAACCTCCAGATCAATCTCTTTCATCAAAATCAAAAGAATGAAAATAAGGATGAACAAAATACCAAGGCTAGTATTCACAGGGATTTGACCTTTCAGGGAAAAGTCTCAAGATCATTCTTCTCATACATTGTCTCTCAGTGAAGGAGAAAAGCCAAGAAAGTGAGATTTTGATTCTAAGGCCAGCAAAGACTTTTTGAAGGAACCCTAGTTCTGGTTAAGCAGCTGCAGCTGATCAAAGAAGTTGCTTCCACCATGCAGTTAGCAGATCAGAATCAATTACAAAAAGCTTCCCCCCATGCCCCAAAGTCTCTCCAAAGCACTTGTATTACAAATCATCATGACTCTCCCAGAAGCAAGATCCTTATGAAATTACACTAGCCAAGTATGATAATTTAATCTGTGCAGGTTTATAAGGATTGGGCTTATTGGCCATTCTTTAGTTACATTTGTATCCCGATATCTAGCACAGTTCCTGGCATACAGTAGGATCTCAATAAATACTTGTTGAATTGAAATCATGTGGCTAAACCATAATAGCTATACAGCAAGAATGTACTGAAGAAAATAATATAAGATGTCACAAAAAGAGCTTTAAGTCTAGGGGGCATGACAACATAAAAATTCTTCAGAAAAAGAACTTAAGAACAATCTAAAAGCCATTCATAATTAGAGAATCTTATCAAATTAATATAGAAAACTAAATTTGTAAAAACTAAGGGGATTCATTTTTTAAATCAATTCTAATTTCTGACACTATATTGAATCTATATAATCAATGGTAATTGATTTATTGAAACATCAATGGATTGATTTTTAAATCACAATATCACTGTCATAATTGGTCAGACTGGCTATATATGTTTAGCCTCCACATTTATGGCAAGTGTGCATTAAGAAGTTACAAGTGAGATAAATCAGTAATAAAATAATTGTTGGGTCTGGACTATTATAAGAAAGACCATCTTTAAACCAAGATACCTCAGTTAATCTTTGTTTAAGTAAATTATAGAGACCCAGTTCAGAATACAGTTGAATTCAATTAAAAATATTAGCAAATCATATATGTGTGTGTATATATATATATATGTATATATATATACATATATATATGTCAAATAAATGACAGACAAGGTTATGAACACAGGAAAGCCGTTTACAAAATATCAACCTATTTGGAAAAGGGAAAAAAAAACTTCAAACAATTGTTTCTTTGAAACCATCTGAGCTGAAATAAGTATACCTAGCCTGAATAGCCAACAAATAAATTCTAAAATGAGAAGCAAAAGAAGTACAAAATATACAAAGGTATGAATAATCTAATGAAGTTGAAGACCAAAGATTATGGGATGGCTGCATGATGCCAGGTTAATTGATACATTTATTCAATTTATTTGGAAGAAAGAGAGAGGTTTAAACTGATTGTTTGGTGTCAGGCGAATGAAACAATTGGCTGAATTTTTACTTTTCAACTATATGTATGTGCTGCTCATCTCCTACACTGTGAAAGCACAGCCTTAGGCTGAACATCAGCTAAGATCCGTGATGCTGAAAGCTAATAAATCATTACATTGCTGAAACTAATACCGCCCCCCCCATTTCTCAAGACATTTTGAATTACAATAAGTCAAGTTTTAGATTGATTATCATATAATTCAGTCCTTGCTCTAATAGGGATCCCTAATGATTGGTTGATTCCACCAATATTTTAATTGTTGATTTTTAAACCATTGTAAGTAATCAATAAAAGCACAAACCATATTTTTTATATAATGAGTTTCTTCCAAACTCACTTTAAGGGTCTACCTAACACATTCATCAAAGCACTTAATTTGCTACTACAAGCTGTTGACACTTATGTATTTGGACAAAATGTCACTCAAAATAAACTTGATTTTTTTTTTAACCAAGTCAGAAGAGTAGTATCAACAGGCATTGAAAAATAAATACTGAATAGGATTAAATAAACAATACCCTAAAGCCAGAGAGTTTTATAGACACAGACATGCCAAATAAGGGTATAAGAATCAGAAAAGCAGCTAAGATCGATGAACAGATGGGGAACCTTCAAGAATACCACTGTAGAGAATAATGATCACTTTTACCATTTTTTGGCATAAGGAAGGAAATAACATATATTTACACATAAAATATGAACAATCTCTACTATACAGCCCATAAGTAGAAGTGGTAGAATTCCTGGTTTAGTTTTATTTAATTATTTGATTTCAACTCCCTGAATCCACAAATCTCAGGATCAAAACAGTCACATTAGTTAGAAGGATTTTCCCTAGTTTAGAGATTTGCTTCATGGAAGTACTGCATTAAGAATGTCAGTGTCCACCTAGAAGAATAAGACTCTCAGAATCTGTCTATGAGAACACCTTGCCCATCCAACCAGTTACCTGAAGAAGAAGAAAAAAAATTGTCACTATTAGGTTCCTGCCTTTGAGGCAGATTTTTATTTATAATGACCGAAAATGAAGTGCACTTATGAAGTGGCTCATGATGATACCTCCAGATAGAAAGCAAAAAAAAAAAAAAAAAAAAAAAGCTGTAACATTGTGCTGGGAGTGGGGTGAGAGACAGCCCATTCCTGATAGAGGAAAGATTCCTCCCTGTGTGTCTCTTTCTAAACTGTCTGATGCCCTCATGCCACAAACAAAGAGACATGAGGCAAGGAAAGGACAAGGGCAGCCATTGGTATTGTTGAGAAATAAGACTAAATGCATCAAATAGTCTTTAAGATAATTTGTTGAAAGATAATTAGAAACAAAATTAGACAAAGAGCACAGCAAGGACTGCTAGTTTCTTGTCTGTTTTTCTTTCAGCTTTCCAGATCTAGCTTAAAATCAAAGAAAAACCAGTTGTAAACATGTTCATTTAAAATATCTCTTATGATCTTCTACAGAAGTTTGAGTTTGTAGGAGTCTGCAGGTGTTATTACTATTAGCTGCTCACCCTGCTGGGGTGTGTGTGTGTGTGTGTGTGTGTGTGTGTGTGTTTTAGGAGAATGTCACCTTCCTCTCTCCCTGTTCTTTCCCCTCCATTTCTTTCAAGAGATCCTGAAAACTCTCTACTGAGAGAAAACCTGCTCTCCAATCCTGATCTTCTTAACTTCTTCACTTGGAGGTAGGTAAGAAACACAACTCCCAAGGTCTTTCCTAGGTTTGTTACACCTAGGATCACCAGTAACAGACATTCAAACTAAGTTATTATGCTGGCTTTGTTGGGATTACTTAAAGACCAAACAGGAGCCATAAAAATATCCTTTGGACAAGAGGCAAAAATCTATATCAGATATGAAGATCTTTGTTAGTTTGCCCTACCCTTTCAATTTCTTCAAATACTCTGGTTTCTGTTGTCTTGTGCTTTTCCCTACCTGTTTTGTTATGTACTCTTTGCTGCTATATACCTAAATTTATGACCATCTTCATTTCACCTGCCAGATTTATGCTCTGTTGCTTCTTATCAGCCAGTCTAGTATCTGGTGCAATATTTGCTATGACCCTCAATACTCATTTATATCTTGACTCCAGTTTATCTATCTGGTTCAGACATGTGACTGGCTTCTAACATTTTATTATACCTAGATGCAATTTCATCTGTGACTTGCTGGTTCTTGACCTACCAGTTCTTAGATGAGCATTATCTTCCCGACCTAATCCCTAATCTGGATTAGTTTTCTCTTGTGCCAATTCACTATCTATTACCTCAGATTTACCAAAGTTCTTCACAATCCTAACTTCAACATACAACCCATGCATGACTGAATGCCACCTAGAGTCCCATTATTTTCAAAACTAGGTATTCAGGAGCCCATCCTTATTTTTCCCTTAAAAAGAATAAAGTTTTTAGTTGCTCACCTTCCAGACAGCTATTACATATAACAAATAAAGTTTTGTTTTGTTTGTTTTGTTTTGTTTTTAAGAGGGGAAAATTAGCATTCCTGGTTGATACATTAAAAGTTTGAAAAAAAAGTTCAATACACAATACTTGTGGACCTTATATATATGCAAAGGAGTAATGTGTGTGTGTGCACGTGTGTGTGTGTGTGTATGTGAGAAAGAGACATTTTAGACATATCTTCTTTTAAATTTTGAATGTATTTTGTAATTTTGCAACATTTCACTTTTTTATGGTTGTTCTTTCCATTAACATTGCTGTAGATACTGCGTATATTCTTTTATTTACTCTACTTACTTCACTCACATCAGTTCATGCAGATCTTTCCATGCTTCTCTGAATCAACATATATATTTCTAATCACATAGTAATATACCATTACATTCATGTACCATGATTTGTTTAGCTATTCTGCAATTGATAGGCATCTCTTTTGTTTCCAATTATTTTCTATCACAAAAAGGATCATTATGTATATTTTTTGTGTATTGGAAACTTTCTTCTTGCCAATGACATCTTTAGGGATAAGTCTGATTATGGAATTTCTGGGTGAAAGGGTATAAATATGTTAGTCACTTTATTTACATAATTCAAAATTGTTTTCTAGAATGGTTGTTCTGACTCACAATTCCACCAACAATGCACTAGAGGGACTATTTTCCCACAACTCTTCCAATATTATATCAATCTTTCATCATTTTGCCAATTTCCAAGGTATGAGGTGAAAGTCAAAGATGTTTTAGTTGTATTTCTCTTATTATTAATGATTTGGAGTGTTCTTTCACGTGGTTGTTAATAGTTTGCAATTCTTTTTAGAAGTGTTTGTTTATATCCTTTGACCACTTATTGGATTTTGAACACATATACATGTGTGCATATATAAAAATGCATATGTACATACATGTGAATTGTTTATATATGTGCATGTATATGATACCAAACATGAGATAAGTTTAATACATCTAATTTAATGCATTCAACAATTTTCCCATTCATCATCTTACTTTCTTAACATGGGAACATTATTTTTTTATTGTGCAAAAATTTTCAATTTCATGTAATCATAATTATCTAATCTTTTGTAATTCCCCCATTTGACTTCTGCTTTCATGTTTCTTCTTGTATGCTTTTAGAAAAGAAAATATTTTAATAGTCTCATCATTGTTATGCTGTTTTTCTTGTCATCGGTTGCTGTATTTTCTTGTATTTCTGTTGTCTGGTGTGTTTGAAAAGCAAATAACTTATTCATGTCTGGTTTTTGTCCTAGGCATATTTTGATGTCTTTTTTTTATTGAGTACCCATCTTGTTTTTTCCCATTAATGATTAGGGTCAGATTTGCAGAATGTGCAAATCTTGATTTGTATCCCAAACTTTTTTACTTTTTGAAACATTGTCTTCCCTTGTATGATTTCTGGTGGATTCAGAATAAACTTATGTTATTTGAATTTCCTTTCCTTTCTCATTGAAAGTCTTTCTTCTGGTTGCACACAGAATTTGGTGTTTCTCAATGGGATTGCTTATTTTGACAATTATGTGACTCTAAGTTTACCGCATTTTTTTTGTATTAGGGAGGAAATCTGTGGATTCTTTCAACTGGAATATTGTATTCTGCATTCAAAAGTCCTGGACAGTTTTATATACATACATATATACATATATGCATACACACACATATTTGCATTGTGATGCTTGTGGGGTTTTTTTGTTTGTTTTGTTTTTGATTTGTCATTTTTTTCCCCTAGAAGTCCTACAATCCTTAAATTGTTTCTATACATCTTATCTTTGAAATCTGTATGTTTTGGTGGTATAGAGATCATGTGTCCTCTCCTTATTTTTTTTTAGCTTCCCTTCTATCAGATTATCCTTCCCTTCCATGAATTTGCATTTCTTTTCAGTTACTGTTTCTTTAGTTTCTGTGGTGACTCTTACTACCAGGAAATACTTTTTTTTTTCAATTCTTCAATTATTTCTGCAGTGCATACAATAAATTCTGCTTTCAGAAACATGACTTCTCTTTCAAACCATTCAGGAACTTTCTGCTGTGGTTCCATGATCTCAAAAAACATGAGGTCCTCAGCCTCATTAGATGTTGATTCATTTTTCTTTGTTTTGCAATATTTATCCATAGATGCCTTGGCTCTTTATCTGAGGTCATATCCCTTTTGCTGTTAACATATTTCCTGTTGTTTTATCAGATTGTCCTAAAGGTATTTAACTGAAATTGAGATCTTTGGTAATTTCAGTATTTTCCCCTCATATTTCCCAATTGAGGCAGCTAGGTAGCATAGTGCATAGAGTACATAGAGAATACCTGAACAAGTTGTGGTATATGAATGTTTTGGGGAGAGAGAGTGAACTAAAAGGAGGAAGTGAGTAGAATTGACTTCTTTTGCAAGTTGATGAATCAACTTGTGCTGCACTTAGAGAATGCAAAGGGATGGAGTGCTAAGGGAGTTTCTTGGGGGGTTAGGAAAGGCCTTTTTTGGTGTTATCTCACTGGATTTTTACCTAGTGTTCTTGATGTCAAAGTAGATCCTGGAGATAGCTGAAATTGCATTATATCTTATGCATAATTCCATTTTGGATAGGATTGAGAGGTCATGAGGATAATAAAAAGTGTCTAGTCCTCTGCAACATTGGTGGCACACTCCAGAAGCCTGTCCATTATTAATGGCAGGTTAACCTCAGATAAAACCTTTGTCCAAAGCTTATCTTTCAGGAGAAATGACTTTGGTTTCTTAAAGGCTTTCTAAGGTCAATGCAAGCTTTTCTAAGTGCTACTAACTGGCAAAGCTTCATATATAACCCAATTAATGGAGTGTATGCCCATTGTCAAATGACCAGTTTCACTAAATTGGGCAATGTTAAACTTCAGGCTAGGAGGAGAATAACATATTTCAGTCAAAGTAACTTATAAAAATGATGTAATGAGTTACAGAGGGTTTGCATAGTGAGTTAGTATTTAGAGCACCCTCATCAAACACACACACAGACACACACACACTCCAAAGAAATAATAGACCCTTGAATTATTGTTGATTTTTCAATAAAGCCAAAAGTCAGAAATACTTTATTTGAATGTAGAATCAGAAGGTAGACTTGTTAGAAGTAAAAAGATAAGCTGATCTACTTGACATTGCTCTTAAGTGTGTCTTTCTGGAATTTCCGTAGCCCACTTTGTTTCCATTTTCTTTGTTCTAGCCTGCCATTTCATTATTGTTCAGAGTTCTCTAACCCTAATCTCAGCAGATGAGAATTTTAGTAAAATCATGAAACCATAGTTTCAACTGTGAAAATAATTGACGATCTATTACGGTACTCTCATCTTCTGCAGATATTGTGAATGTTTCACCAGTGATATTAACAAAGAATTTGAATACAATTGAAATGATACATGAACTCAATCTCTTCAAATACATGTTTGGTGGCACCAGAAACAAAAGTAAAAATGTGTTCCTTTACAAAACCATAACTAACAATTTCAGTGTCCAGGGCAACATCTTTCCCATCATGAAATGGGCCCTCAAGTCAATTCTATAATTCATGATATGAAAATAATACAAGAAGTAATTCAGAACAATTCAGGTAAGTGAGACGCAGAATGAATAACTGAATTAACTTAGGGACTAGCTACTCAGAGGAGGAAGGAACCTCAGATGGTACCTGGTCCAAACCAAATAATTTAAGGTCTCGTGTTACTCTTCTCCACACTAGGGGTTTTTCTGAGGCTCTTTCCCATAGATAGTATGGAGGAGGGAAGGGGACACTAGGATTACTATTTGTCCTTGCTTGCGTCAAAGATCTGGAAGACAAATGAGACAGGTTGATTTATCCAGGAAGGAGCAAGGGAAAGGGGTGCTCTGCCAAGAGGGACCAAGAAGTGCAGTCTGGGAATTTCTGCATGGAACAGAGGGAGAAAAGAAGAACAGGCTCTTATTTTTTTTTCTCACAGCTACCTAGAATCTGAGGCTCCCCAATTCCCTACTCTTCCCCTAGGATATGGGCTTCCTCACTTCACATCTTTCTATTTTGTTGGTGTACAAATATGAATTTTGTCCTCTCTTTATATTTCCCTTTCATGGACAAAATGCTGGCAACCCCTTCCCCAACTAGTTATGGCTGTTTTCATTTAAGATTTAAAAGACCAAAGTATCAGAAAAAAGATATTGAATCTGAGTAGTTCCTAATGTTGATTAAAATTTTAAAATTTCAATAAAAGATCTGAATCAGAATCAGTTTTGGTATGACATGGACCTAGATTGGAAACCCTGAAGAAATGAGTCTAAAGTTAGTATTTTGGAAACTGTAAGGTGAAATGACAAAAAAAAACTATATTTAATTCCTTTCATTGTTTATAATAATTAAGTAACATCCATTAACTCGATTTTTGAAAACAATTAGAAAAGAGCACATTTTGTGGCTTATCAAAATTGTTCAAGATGTACAAATTTATTGTTTACTAATATTGAATACCTATTAGGAAAATGTCAATTTTGTAGGAACGTCTAGCTCGGGTTTTTATTTATCAGTAGCATGCAAAGGTCCATTTCATGGGGTTTATTCCTCTATCAAGGGAAAAAGAAGAGCAAGAAAGGATAATCGCAACACTTATCCTGTGAAATTATTTACAATGGCTACATTTACAAGTTAGGATCATTAGAGGCAAATAAAACTCTTTATTTAAATGTGGAATTTTCATTAACAATCTGGAGAAGTGAGGACTAAAATAAGGCTGTTAGAGATGTCAACAAAATCCTCATTTGATAATCATCAGTCAGTCCCCCCCAGAGAAACATTTTGTTTAATTACTATTAGTATTCAGCAGAAGAACATATTGCAGTGGAAATCTTTCTTGGATAGGTTAAAATATCCTGAAGCTATTTGATACTGTTAAAAGACAAATTCATCACTTACCTTTAAAAATGCCTATAGTCAAATGAGGCATTGGTGACTAAAAGAAAAAAAGAAAAATCACTCGAATCAAAACACTGCAGAAATGAATGGAAATAGCATTTTGGAAAGTTGGAATAAGATCATGTATAGAGTTAAGCATTGATAAAATTGTCCATTTAAACATATTCTACCAAAATTTCTCTAATATGGGAAACTGTTAGTTAATTGAGTTATTGTACCTCTACAAGAGCTGGAAAAAGTCTCTCTTAGGGTTACATATACATGGGTAAATTTATTGGCAGTGAGATTTCAGATAAGGTAGGGGAAAAAATAGTGGTAGAAGTCTTTTCACAAATGAAACCTAATGAAATCTAGTTATTTAATTGAGATATATGAATCAGTAGACAGATAGATAGATAGAGCACAGTGCTAAATAAGACATGGTACCTGCCCTTAGGAAGTGTACTATTTATTGGCTCTCCATAGCTTGGCAGGGTATGAGGTTACAACCAACAATTTAAAAATCAAATCTAGTATTAAGTTACATCAAGTTTCATCATATTTTTTTCTGTGTCATAAACCTGCTTACATGAAATATATATTTTCTCCTACAACTTATACTTATGTCTACAAAATCATAATCACCCATAATATCTGAAGAGCTATAACAACTGATCTGCTCTAGAATTCCACGAATTTTCAAAGGACAGACTAGGAGTGTGAAAAATCAGCTCAGAACTTCTGATTAAGGAAGACAATTTTATTGCTGCTTAGGCCCTGATAAAAATTCAATTGAACACACATTTACTGAATGTCTACTACATGTGAAGCTTTTTTTTTTCCTAGAAAGAATAGAGAATACAAAAAAGATGAACAAGACAAGGTTCATGCCCTTAAGGAGCTTACAAACTCATATTAGGAAAATATAATAGGAAGCAGTAACAGAAATCAACTAACATGTAATAATAACAGATAGGATGGAAAAGTTACTCCCAACTAATGGGGGAAGGCACAGGAAAAAGTTTCATGAAGGAGGTGTTATTTGAAATGTTCCTTGAGGAATGGACAAGGTTTGATGGGAGATTCAGGGAAGAGCATTTGGCATTTATGGTGGTGGGAATATGTTAAATGTATGGATATAATAAAAACAGGAAATGTTTTGGGGAAAATCAAGTAGTCCATTTTTAAAAATTTTTTTTCAATTAATAAGCACTTATTTTATCTCCATCACATCTCCTTAAGACTGGAAAAAGAAAAAAAATGTAATAAACATGCAGTCAAGCAAAACCAATTCCCATATTAGCCATGTCCAAAATGTCTTATTCTGCATTTGAATTACATCATGCTCCTAGGCAGGTCACTTTAAAGGCTCTGTGTTTCACTCTCCTCATTTATAAAAAAAAAAAAAATAGAGATAATATTAGCATCTATCTCCCAAGAGTTGTTCTGAAGATCAATATATATATAACTAGATATTATTATAATTAAAATTACTAAGGGCATGATACCATGAATTTTTCCTAATGCCTTTACCTTTGGAGCCAATTTAACTGTAACAAATTTGTAAGAAATGTGAAAAGCTGAAGTGGACATTGGACAGCAACATTCTGACATCACAAGGCAAGTGACACTGGGTAATATCCATCAACATATTTTTGTGAGAAAATTTCCTCCCTCCCCTGTCCCAGTTCATTCTCATTTGAAGCTATATATTGATTTACCTCATAAATCATTGTCTTATGCTAGTTAAAGAAAACTAACAAATTGGGGTAAAAACGGGGAAAGGTGGGTAGGAGAGGATGTAAATCAGTTAAAATTTTATTGTAGAACTTTAAAAAACAACTATGCTTTAGCTTTTAAAATTGATGTAGTCATAAATTTGTATACTTAGACAATTCTATGCTTTCTTCGATGCCAGAAGTACAGATCAATACATATCCATAATGCTTCATTCTAAGCAGTTCTAAACAGGATTTCCCTGAGATCCTCTTAATGTTTTGAGAGTACAAGTATAGATCTATGACTATCCAGCTGTTGTCTCTCATTTTCACTACACCTCTGGTTCAATTACATTTCCAATGCTAAAAAATCCTTGACATGTAAAAATGCAGCAAAGCATCCTGGGAAATAGTCCTGTGACAGCTCACTCTGATGACCAATGAAGACTTAAGTGACTATAGGTACAAAAAACAGGGTAAAAAATTTTAAGGCACGCTAATGCTTAAATATCTTACTAGGGAATACTGACCAATAACAGTTAATAAATCAATTAATAAGCATCTGAGGGGCACTTACAGATCAACAAGCCAAATGCTGCTCTAGGCCCCATGGAAGATGCATGACATTTACAAGGGATGGTTCTTGCGCTCAAGATGTTTACAGTTTTATTAGAGAGATAAAACTAAGATTTGAAGCATTATGCAATATAGGAAAAGCTTGATAAAGGCAATTGAACTGAGTCAGTTTGAGTGGAAGGTTTGTTCAGTCTTTTTTCAATAATATCCAACTCTTTGTGATGCTATTTGGGGTTTTCTTGGCGAAGTTATTAAGGACAGCTAGATGGCACAGTGGCTAGCGTACCAGGCCTAGAGTCAGAAGATGTGAGTTCAAATCTAGCCTCAGACACTTACTACCTGTGTGACTCTGGGCAAGTCACTTAACACTTTTGCCTCAGTTTCCTCATTTGTAAAATGACCTGGAGAAGGAAATGGCACACCACTCCAGTTTTTTTTTTTGTCTTTTTGGTTTTTTGTTTGTTTTTTTTGTTTTTACCAAGAAAAACATAAAAAGCATCACAAAGATTTGGACATGACTGAAAAACACCTGAACAAGAACTGGCAAAGATACTGGGGTGGTTCGCCATTTCTTTCTCCAGCTCATTTAACAGATGAAAAAACTGAGGCAAATATGTTTACATGATTGTGCAGAGTCACATAGCTAATAAGTATCTATCTAAGAATCATCTGAGATGATTCTTCCTGACTCTCATCCCAGCACTCTATCCATTATGCCACCAAGCTGCCCTGAGTGGAAGATGTTGTTCAGTTGTTTTTCAGTTATGTTCATCTCTTCACGACCACATTTGGGCTTTTCTTGGCAAAGATAACTGGAGTAGTTTGCCATTTCCTTCTCCAGTTTATTTTACACATGAGGAACTGAGGCTAACAGGGTTAAGTGACTTGCCCAGGATCACAGTTAGTAAATGTCTGGGGCCAGATTTTAACTCACCAAGATGAGTCTTACTGACTCCAGGCCCAGTGCTCTATCCACTGTACCATCTAGCAGCACTGAGTGGAAGACGTAAGTACATAAAACATTTCTAAGAAAGAATTTATAGGAGTTAATCACTAATAAGGAATGAGAAAGAGAGTTATCAAGAATATGTCCCTTAAATTTGGAGCCTAGATGACTGGTAGAATGGTAATTTCATTTATAAGAATACAGAATTAAAAGAGAAGGAAGGTTATTGTTGTTGTTTCTAAGAAACTAGAGTAATAAAGATTTATTAAGCACCAACTATATGCTTTTTAATTAGTGTCCTCTCTTTAATTCTCTCCTCTCTGAAATCAGTCTGGTATAGAATATGAAAACAATTAATTTTTTAAGCACCTGAGCATGTGAAAAAATATCAGTAGTATTAATTGGGTACACCATATTTCTGAAAGATAAAGTTGGTGTTCTCTAGATGACTATATGAATGGGGGAAAATATTTAAGTGTTTTCTACGTGCCAGGCACTGTCTATACTTTTCAGGTATTTGTGACTTTCATAACTCCTTCAGAAAATGTTCCACAAGTCAAAGTCAATTCTCCAGGCCGAGTCAGATACCATAAGCTTAAAATGTTGCTATTTGTGAAAATTTAAGCATTTTATCAAGCACTGATTAATAAAGAGTCAATTTTTCCCAGTTTCAAAAAAATATTATTTTATCACTTTGTGCTCCCTCTTTGCTTGTGGCCCAATCATTGTGTGCAATCATTGTGTCTTTCTGTGCATATCTGTGTGTGTGTGTGTGTGTGTGTGTGTGTGTGTATTAGAAGATCTTTCATTTGTAATGGATTTTTATTTTCACATGCTTAGGAGGCTCATTGCTTTTACTAACAACTGGGCTTGAAAGTTAAAATATTTAGCTATAGGTAGGCTATTTGGAGGTAAGGCACATGCAGAAGCACCATGAATTTTAGACAAATCAGAGAACATGTGAAATTATAGATAGAAGAGCAGGTATGATGATTACTTGAAAAATTGGACTATTGTGCTTTGAAAGAAGACACATACTGAACAACAAAGACAATTGCAAGTACATAATTAAAGCCTTTCATGAAAGAGAATTTCCCCTTCTTACCAATAGTTTGAAACTGTCTGTAGCATAAGAAATAGGGTTGCAATTAGAATGATATACAGTACAAGTAGCAAATTACATTTATTAGGAAAGAATCACATGCAAGTATTTTTTGTGTTGCTAAAAAAATGAAAATTACATGAACTGTCTCTGATAGAATATAATATAACATTCTTGTTATGATGATCTATTTTCTTTTTAAATAGGCCTAACAGAAAAGCTGTGTAAGAAGTGACTTATCTATAGCAATTCCATTAGGCACTGCCGGTTAGCATCTTAAGGAATTTATGGGAACTTAAAAACAACTGACATGACTTTTATAAAGATTATAGTTGAATATGTCTAAAGAAGAAGAAAACAAATGATTTAAACACAGGAACAAGTTATCAGCAAAATATCTCATTAATTTTATTTCTATAACAATCATAAATCTTGTCTTTTTTGTAGTCACTAGTTAAATTCTACCAACATAGAAAAGAAAGTCTTAGTTAACATCCTATTAAAAATATAAAGGGGAAAATACAAAATTGGCAGGTAAAAAGAAAATCATCAATTTCCTTGCCTGCATTCACTCTTTGTGCCTGCATGGGTGCCATTTAGGGTAATACAGGAAGATATTTATTATATCTAAAATCCTATATCCACACAATAAGTATAAGTTTACAAGTCATGTAAGTTAAATTCTACTCTGATGTTTCTACATAACATGAACATGACCTCGAGTCCTCAAATGCTCTTCCAGAATAGCCAAAAAAAAAAAAAAATCTGACAGGCTCAACCAAGCCAGAAATGTTTCAACCATGGGTTCAATGGATGCCTGTTGTTTTCAGAATAGCCTACCTAAGTTTGGAGAAGTTAATCATTAATTTGGCTTTCAAAGAGTCTACCATTATCAGCTGGTATGTTCTCAAGAAATATAAATTAATTGTATTATTAAACATAGCAAAATATAATTAGGTTGATAAGTATGCAACATACACAGAAATGAACTCTAAAACATATAGATTACTCATGACTATAGGAAAAACCATGGAGATGAAGAGGCAAGACAGCTAAGAAGAAAATAGAAGAAACAAGAGCTGAGAAGTTGCCATAAGCTGGCTCTCTCCAGAAGATCTTCAACAGAGTTGAGTATCTACTATTTGTAGTATGATGCTAGCACTAATCTGTTGCTAGATAGACTGAAACTGAGAACTAAAGTAAGAAGCAACATGTGTTGTGAGAAAAGATAATGAAATCTCTGATCACGACAAGATGTCCAGGAATGGTGAACTTCCAGGGTGAGGAAGTTTTAGTGGCACGGTAATGTCTGGAGAGTCAAGATCAGTCAAGATCCTAGAGAACAGCCAGAAGTGGGATTTGAACCCAAGTCCCCTGAATCCAGAGTCAGTGCTCTTTCCATTGTACTATACTACCTTCTGTTCAAGTTGAGGTTGGGATAGATGTCCTCTGAGATCACTGCCATGTCTAGGATACTGTGATAAAACGATGCCAAATTCTCTCTCTCTTAATATTGAAATAATTTACACTTTGCATTTTTCTTAACTCAATCCTTATAGATGATCATCTGGGCCCTGGATATTAGAGTTCAAGCAGAAGGTGAAAAAAAAAACTTGGAAATAAAACTACTGAGAAGAAAATTCCCAGACCTTGTTTAAACATAACAGTCAGTTGTGCCACAAGCCTGCAGGAAGTGGCAAGTCCTAGAATGACTCAACTCAGGCTAGGAGATAAGGTTTGAGAATGATATTAAATGAGACACATGTAGTCCAGCTAATGGTTAAGAAAAGGAAAGTCATTGTAAGGAAAGGTTATTCAACAAAGGTGCAACATTGACTCAGCTGAGCATAGTTCTCCAGCCTCATAGTGCCCATGATAATTCATCAGTCAGAAGACTGAGGGAGAATTTTTTCCCATGTCATGAGTTTTTGTTTGTTTATTGCTTTTTGCTTTGTTTTGTTTTATTTTTTGTACTTAGACCCCTAGGAAGCTAGATAATGGCCCCAGGCTAAGTCCCTTAAGCCAATTAAAACATAAGGACAATTTCAATACTATCTACATTAAAACTAGCCTAGACTTCATGGCATAGGATTTGGAAATATTATTCCTACCACAAAAGATTTCTCACATCACAGAAATGTTTAAGATGGTAGAGAATATTGAGATTGTCAGTATCAGATGAAAAAGCGAAGACAGAAAAGCAGTCCGGGGGACCCTAAAACTTATTGTATGTATCCACGTGACCTGAGACTAAATGGGGGGGGTAAAGTTTTATAATTCCTGATCATCCTGGGATAATATAGAAAGATAAATAGAATAACAACAACACTAAATATTGATCCTATTATTCTTCTCAAAGGTTGGACTCTGCTCTCACTTTTTTTTCCCTTAGCTTTCTGTCAGTCCCCATTGCTTTCTCCCTTATATTGACTCAGCATCAGATCAACCATTGATCAATATTTTAACCAACTGAATGAACTAACCACAAATGATAAATGTGAATAAGACTTACAGATACACTTGGATATTATGGACTCACATGACATTGAAAATAGCCTAGATGTCAGCCAGGTCAACCTTTAGCAATGAATTTTGTATATAACATACCCAACAATTGACTAGACTCTCCATCTTCACCCCTGCTGCAAAATTTTATATTAATACAACATTTTCCAAGATTACTTATGAAACACCTGGACAAAAAAATACTTCAGGTATTATTTAATTCTTCCAAAGAGATACTGAATTGCCTTAATTTGTCCAAGGTTACAATAGTATCATTAGCATTACACTTAACCTAACAAAAAAAGTATAGAATGAGTTCTTACTAATCATTTCTTACAATACATCTAGGATGATACTCATTTTCACAATCTGTAATTATATTTCTCATTGTTTTACAGTAAGAATGAAATCTCAATACAGATTTTATTTTCATTTCTGCAGCACCCCTTTGGTTAGAACAGATATCAACTCAATGCTGATGAAAACAAAATGTTCTACATCCAGAATTTTCTGAATGCATGCTTCTTTATATCTCACATTTTGTTTGTGATATTTATATCCCTTCCATCATAACATGGGAGCCTTACTGAGGCACAAACAATTAGACATTGGAGACCATTTTGGTTGCCAGTATTTAGGGACTTATCATTATTGAAACTTCAAGAACCTACTTGGTGGTATTTAAAAGATAAGTAATTGTTAACACAAAGCAAATATTTTATCTCAAAGTTAGAGGATGATTTCTACAATGGGGTTTGGTGACCTCTCTGCTGCAATAGAAGCATATCTATTTAAAATAACATCAAGCATTTTGAAAAATATTATATTATATATGTATATATTACATTTACATATATACATATATAGATACATAATTCCATACCCTAAATCTGTCATGTCTCTAAAATAGAAAGCATATTTCATCAGTCAATAAATCAATAAACATTTGTAAAATACCTACTATGTGCTAGGCAATGTGCTACATTTTGGAGATGCAAAAAGAGGCAAAACACAGTCCTTTCCCTCAAGGAGCTTACATTCTAATGGATTCATCATTGATCTTGGAACATGTGTGGTAATTATATTGATTATATTTTTTACAGCTTTCAAAGTTGTTTATTTATATATTGTTGTTTTTGTTAAAATTGTTTCCTGGTTCTTTTCATTTTATTCTTCATCAGTTTACGAGTATTCATATTTTTTTTACAAATGTATGTGATAGTATAGATTATTTTTCTTATTCTACTTACTTCACTGCACAAATTCATATAAATCTTCCCATGTCTCAAAAAATTATCTATTTCCTAATATCTTACAGAACAATAGTAGGCCATCACATTCTTATAGCACAATTTATTTTTCCATTCCCCAATTTTTGAACATTCTTTTAGTTTCCAGTTTTTTTTTCTGTCATCATAAAAAGAGCTGCTATATATATTTTTATACATATAGGACTGATCCTCTTTCTTGATGTCTTTTAAGGTTAAGTCTAGCAGTGGTTTAGATGGGTCAAAAGCATGCACCATTCAACAACTTTTGTATATAATTCCAATTTGCTTTCCAAAATGGTTGAACTCATTCATGGATCTACCAACAATCCATTAATGTGCTTGATTTCTACAGTGCAAGCAACATTTATCATTCCCCTTTTTTGTCATCTTTGCTACTCTAGTACTATTCTTACTGACAAGTTAGAAAAATGCATGACAAGTAATATCACATTTGAGTAAATTCAGAAGTGATTGAATGTGTTCATCCAAAGTGTGGCAACTGCTTAAATGTCAACTTAAAAGGAGTCTACAGTAGTCAAATGATCCAGAGATTTGATCTTGGTCCTGTGCTATTTAATGGGTTGATCAATGACTCCAATGAAGCCATAGATTGCACAGTTATCAAAAAATAGATGACAAAAATCTAGGAAGAATTGATAATATACTAGCCAATTAAGTAAGGATATCAAAGTTCTTGACAGTGAGGTAAGGTCAGATTTAGTTGACATTTAAGAAAGAAAAATGTAAAAAATTTTGCATTTGAGTCAAAGATTCAATTTCACAAGTGTTACATGGGCAAGACATGATTTAATAGCAGTTCATTTGAAAAAGACTTATAAGTTTTAGTAGACTACAAGCTTAATAAGTGTCAGTAGTGTGATGTGACAATGAGAAGCAATGAGGGAGTTGTACCATGTGACCTCTAATGTACCTTCCAGATCTAGGTCTCTGATCCTGTTATGATCCAATGACAAGGTAGCTGAATTTAGGCTGTATCAAAATGGACATAGTAGCCTATATCAGGGGACTGGTGGATGCATTGTATTCTGCTCAAGTCATGCCACAGCTGTAGTATTGTGATCGGTTCTGGGTACCAAATTTTAAATAATCCATTGGCAAACTGAAGAACATCCAGAAGAGACTGGCAGGGATCCTTAAAGGACTTTAGTTCATGCAATTTAAACATCAGTGGAAGAAAGTTTAGTCTAAAGAAAAGAGTCAGTCAATCAACCAGTATTTATTAAGCATCTACTATGTGCCAAACACTCTGTTAGACAGTGAGTAAACAAGGACAAAGAATGAAACAATCCCTTCTTGTAAGTATACCTATCTATCTCTGTCTGTCTGTCTGTCTGTCTGTCTATCTATCCTTATTTGTAGAATATATGGAAAGAAGAATGTTGGGGAAATGTTTAGTAGGAGGGCATTGAACATATTCATACACACACACACACACACACACACACATATATATATATTTAGTATGTATAAATCTATCTTCAACCATACTAAATAATAATATCATCAATAATAGTAACAAACATTTGTATGTCACTTAAAGGCCTATGAAGCACTTATTATCTCTTTTATCCTCATAACAATCCTTCGAGGCAAGTGCTATTATTACTCCCATTTTACAGATGAAGAAACTAAGACAGACAGCAATTAAGTGGCTTACTGAAGGTCACATAGCTAATAGGTGTATGAAGCCAGATTTGAACTTAGGTCTTCCTGACTCCAGGACCAGTGTTCTATCTATTTCACCACCTAGCTGCCATTCTACTGCAAAGCAGAATGCATGCTTTTGTGTCTCTTTAACAGCTGACGAGATTTGAAAAGCACTATGTCTGCCTACTTTTTCTACTCTTATAGGTCGCCAGTGTGAGCCACAGAGCAGGAGGAAAAGAGAAGAAATCAACAGCTATTTTGTCAGTGTATTTAATAAGTAAAATGTTATACAAAAACACTGCTTATCTCTAATAATTAAGATTTTTTGGACCACATATTTCCCACCCTTTCAGACTTTTATTTTTCCCCTTCCTGTTACAACTTTTAGATCTGATATGCATATATGAATGTATTTAGGCCATATATATTCTTTTTTTTTTGTCTAGGCAATGGGGTTAAGTGACTTGTCCAGGGTCACACAGCTAGTGAGTGTCTGCGGCTGGATTTGAACTCAGGTCCTCCTGAATCCTGGGCCAGTGCTCTATTCACTGTGCCACCTAGCTGCCCCAGTCATATACATTCTTCCCTTCCTCTTTTTTCATTCTTGTTCATAGCTGTCACTATTCCAGCTTCAAGATCACATTGCCCCTCTCCCTACATCACAAGCAGAAAATTAGATCATGACATGGACATTTCATTCTAAACTTGACCTTTTGTCTAATAAGATCTAAACTTTACTAAGATTGCAGTAATTAATTCAGATCTTTTTGCTATGACATTTCTAGGTATTCAATGAAGATAGAGCCTTCTGGTTAAATGACATTGAGTTCATAAGGTTAGGGGATTTGCTGTTCCTGTTTAGATATACAAATTCTTTTTTTTTTTTAATTTTTAGGCAGTTGGGGTTAAGCGATTTGCCCAGGGTCACACAGTTAGTAACTATCAAGTGTTTGGTCTGAGGCCATATTTGAACTCAGGTCCTTCTGAATCCAGGGCTGGTGCTCTATCCACCGCGCCACCTAGCTGTCCCTAAAGATACAAATTCTAAATTACATTCTAGTCAATATTGAGTTAATCATTGCTTGCCAAACAGAGACATAGAAGGTAGCTTTTAAGGAAAATTGTTTTCTTTTTTCTTTTTCTTTTTCTTTTTTCTGTATACGTTTTACCAGCTATTGCAATGAAATTTTTCCTTGATTTCTGGCAAGAGGGTTCAAACATTTATTTTGCATTATTAGATAATAATGATGAGTTGAATCACATTCTAGTTAAATAAGATGATTTGATGTTCCCATATGTTCCTTCTTCTATTCTTATGCCTTTACCCAATCTGATCTGACCATTTCTGTAACTTTGCACTGGCTGGTCCCCATGCCTGGAATGTACTATCTTTTCAACTGTGCTTCATAGAATCTCTCTCTTCCTTCCTTTTTCAATTGCCACATTCTATAAGACTTTTCTTATTTCACCAATTACTAATATCTTCTCTCCATTCTGAAATATATGTGTGTATATATGTATATGTATATACACACATGTGTCTATGTGTGTATACATATACATATACACACAATACACATACACATATATACATTTATATACATATACACTCATATATATGTGTTTATATTATATATAATAGACACACACATATATATACACATATACACACACACACACATACACACACACACACATATATACATATATGTATATATATATGTATATATTTAATTATGTACATGTTGTTTGCCCCAGGAGAATATAACCTCCTTGAGGGAAAGGATTACTTTATATTCCCAATTTTAAGCATAGCTCCTAGTATATAGCAGTCAATTAATAAATGATTATTCAAATAAATTGAATTAAATAAGCAAACAAAAGGGATTTCAGAGAGCTGAAATAATGTAGGGGAAGGAAAATTACTGAAAAATTAGCATTTATTTTGTTCCAGCACCACTTCTCTGTTTCTATTTAGGAATTTCCTTTGAAACCAAATGTTCTATTTACTGTTAATCAGAGCAAATAGATGAGCCTCTCAAAACTGTGCCCTGCTTTTTGAATTAGTTTTCAATCTCATAATGAGTTTCTTCATTGTGAAGAGTTATGAATGCTTCTTTTACCCCAAGGACAAATTAAAGTCCACTGTCATTTGAAATCTAAGGGAGTTACTTTCTGAATGATCTGATTGAATATAGAGTTTTTTGAAATTATAGTAAGTATGTGGGGCTCATAGATAATGACCCTCCTCAAATACTTTTGGTGTTTATATGAGTATTTCTTATTCTCAAAATCATACTCTGCCATAGTGTCAAATAAAAATATTTTCATTCAAAATCTGAAAGCTCTATTTCAGACAGGCTAACTCTGTATCTACATAATGAAATTAAAGTCATTTAAAGAGCATATGTAATACAACTAGAAATTCTGTAAGCAATCATAAGCTGGTATAAGGTATGAATTAGTACAATTAGGATTCAGATTAGTGTAGATTTGGTAAGTAATCAATTTCCAAAAAAGAAATGCAATCTCCTTCTGTACTTTGATATTTGCAGAGTAATGTAAGACTAATACGGTAGAAGCAATGTTCATGCTAAAATCAGAATCACATTTTCTTTGCTCAATGGTCAGGTTTTGTAGTTTAGCAGCCTTTAGGTTTAATCTTTCCCTATAAAAAAGAAATAAACATTGAAAATAATTTTAATGTCAGTGAAGATAGGTTTGGACTGAAATATATATTGAGCAATTGAGGAAAGAGAATCACGCTAATGTCAGTATATATTAGAAATATTTTATCTGGTTTTTTTTGTCACACTATTTGCTTATTTTAATTACATATTGAGATTATGTGGAAAACTAATATGACTCCCCTCTTATTCAATGGAAAGCAAAGAAATTGAACTGTTCTCTTGTCAAGGGCAGAACTGGTATGCTTCTTCAACTTCTGATTCTCAGGTTATCTAGGACAGAGATGTTAAACATACAGCCCACAGGATGAAAGGGGGTTCACAACACTCCTAAGTTTGGTCAGAGTCAGATTAAGATGTAATTGGGAATATTTGTCAAGATACATAAAAATACACTAGAAAATAATGTTAATTTGTGATTTTCTAAGTCAGTAGGCAGCCCAGAGGGATCCTTATGTACAGTTAAGTGGCCCTGTTTCTACTTGAGTTTGACACTTCTGATCTAGGAGACCACAACAGAATTAGTGTCACCAACAGTATCTAGAATTCTCACTCACTATGTTACATGTGAAAACAACAATAATTACAAATCATTAGAAAATCATTTATAGCCAAACAAGTATTCAATGCTCCTGTGGATATTATTGTATAAAGGGGTTGGGGCATTTAATTCTATGCCTATTGATGAGACCAGTGCCCCTTCAAATGCATGTTGCTTTTCAGTGTGGAGCAAAGACAACAAAAATGGATAGCTCAGTTAAAAAAAAAGAGAGAGAGAGAAAAGGAAAAAGAGAAACAATCACTGCTCACTGTCATTTTAATTAATTTGAACTTTTTTCACCCCGAGCTAAATGTGTAGATTGAAAAGAAAACCTTCAGTCAGAAGTCTAAGTATATTATTTACGCAATGGCAAAGATCCAAATTTTAAATACCCACTGGATGGATTCTGTATTACATTTTTTCTCCATGTTAAATGAAGGGTCAACATTGGCATAAGCAGTGGTCTAAGATTCTTCTATGCGAGAATCTCGCGATTTCTGATGAAGTAGATACAGGAAAAGTGGCAAGGACCCAGAAAGTACATGAAAGATACAGACATAACTGACCTTATAACAAAATGTCATCCTCATACAAATTGTTTTATATATTCTTCTGTTAAGACCCTAAACAGTTTGTGACCTAGACTAAGGCTTAAGATGTTTCCAAAGAAATACTCATCATAGACAAACATAGGAATGTTTACCCAGCTAACTAGTCTCTCTAGAAACTAATCCACAATATTGAGGCACAAATGGCACATGGTGTTATTTTTTTCTAACTTTACAAAACACAATAAGCCATATTAGACAGCAGTCAGAGGCCTGGCCATGCCCTGCTTTTATATACTACCTGTTTGTAGCCTCAGAAGGGGAGGGAGGCTGATATCCTGGCTAGACATATAGACAACAGCTACTCCCTTTGTCTCACGAATAGCTGCTCTGCCTTGTTGATTGTGGTAACACCTATTCCATTTGAAAAGTATTCAGAACCCTGGTTTTCCTAGAGTTTCATTTTCTAGGAATTCTGATTTGAGACGGGAAGGGCAAAACAATGGTTCTTTGTTTCAGTAAACATTGCTTCTTTCATTCTCTAATATGCATGACATTATATCCTGTTAAAATGACTATTTCAACACCCAACCATTTGGTTATAAACAAACAGTGTTCATTTATTAGTTATTTATTTTCTTTTTGCAGGTGGTCAAGAGTTGATTTGTAGATTCTTAATTACTATACAAATAATTATTTTTGTAAATGCCTCTGTTATTTTAGAAGGATTAATTTTACTCTTCTTCCTTTTATCCCCCTGTGTACTTTGAAAAAAAATCCTTTCCTTTAGTAGTTTTCCTCTTTTGAAAAGTTTAGTTTATAGTGATCCATATAGTGTATTTAGCTTTTCAAACTAAAACAGACCTTAGAGATTTTTGTTTTTTCAGTCCTGCCTGACACTTCATGACCTAATTTGGATTTTTTTTTGGCAAAGATACTGGAGCAATTTGCCATTTCCTTCTTCAGCTCATTTTACAGATGAAGAAACTGAGGCAAACAGGGTTAAGTGACTTGCCCAAGGTTACACAGCTAGTAAGTGTATGAGGCTGGATTTGAACTCATGAAGGTGAACCTTCCAGATTCCAAGCTCTATCTACTGCACCATCTATCTGTCTCTATTAATAATTTAAATCAATAGATCTGGGAAATTGGCTTTCTTGTGTATTTAAAGAACTTACAGACTTGATTCCTGAGTCACCAGTAACAGTTATTGATTGTTCATAGAGGATAGGAGGAGTGGCCCCAAGACAAAGGTGAGCCAAATACTCTCCAAATTTCCAAAATTAATAACTAGCATTTATAGTGCACTTTTATGTTTGTGGCGGGGGGAAACTATACACACACCATCTCATTACAGAAAAAACCTCAAAGAGAAAAGCAGTTTGAGAGGGAGATAGTACGGTATAGTGAACAGGGTACTAGATTTAAAATTAGGAAGATCCTGATTCAAATACCAGCTCAAATGCTTGTTTGTTTCATGAACCTGGGCAAGTCACATAACTTTCCTGTGGCTCAATGTCCTCACTTACAAAATCATAAGTTTGGATTTTATAGCCTCTGAAGTTTCTTCCAGTTCTAAATCTATTATCCTTTGAGTCTACAAATAATAGGGCAGTAAGCTTAATTTCGGTTCCTGGCAAAATACTAATATATTATTGATGGAATGATTAACATTTTAAAAGGGTAGTGATGAAGTCAACGTGGATTCATTTAAAACTAGAGAAAATAAATGGAATTATGTATTTAGAATTGGAAACATCCTTCGATACCATTAAGTTCAATTCCCTCATCTACAGATGAGGAAACTGAGGCCCAGTTAGGGCTTTCAGGATTTTCTAGCAAGTGACTGAGACAGGATTCAAACCCAACTCTTCTTGATTTTCAACCTAGAATTCAATCCACTTTTCACCTAGCCAAAATGAGGTATTACCACAATCAGTAACCCAGGCAGTTGATCTTAGCTTAACCTAATTTTGATTTTGGCAACATTACTAGATGAGCAGATCAATAGAGCACTGTAGACATAACATATCTATTTTGTAGATATATTATGCCTAGATCTCAGCAAGGCCTTTGACAACGGCCCTCATGGTATTCTTATGGACAAGATGGAAAGAGAAGTGCAAGATTATAATATAGTTGGGGCACTTTGAAATTGATTATGTGACTGGACCGAGAGAGTAGTCATTAATCGGCTCTTGTCTAATTGGAGGGAGATTTCTTATTCAATGCCTCGGGCATCTAGCCTTGGCCTGCTGGTGTTCAACATGGTAAACATTGACTTGGAAAAAGCCTTAAAAGGCATGGTGTCAAATTTTAGATCACACAAAATTGGGATTGTTATCATGTCAGATAACAGTTAGAATCCCTAAATTGCTAGAGATCCCAGAGAACTGAGACATTTAAAAAACATAAATGTAAAGGTCTAGACTTGAGCTAAAAGAAACATCAATTTCATCAGCATGAGATAGAGTACCCAAAGTTAGGTGTTTTTTTTTCTTCCTATTAATAAGATATATATAGGTTTCAATGGACTAAAAACTCAATATGAATGATATGACTCAAATATGACATGTCATCTAAAAAAAAACTAAGGTGTTCTTTGATTCCATTAAGAAAAGAATATCTAGAATGAAGTAGGTCATACGTAGTACAGATACACTCTATTCTAGTTAATCCATATCTGGAGTATTGTGTTTAGTTCTGGGCAACACATTTTAAAAGGCACATTGATAGTTTTACTGAATCCAGAGGAGAATGCTCCAGATGATAATGGAACTTAACACTTTGCCTTGCAAGTATTGGTTGAAGGAACGAGTGATATTGACTATGCAAAAGAGAAAACTTAATATGAAATGTCAGCAGCTCTCAAGTATTTGAAGCACTATTATATGAAAGAGGGATTATATTATATATTTTTTTCTAGCTGGCCCCCAGATAGTGTAACTCAGAGTAATATTTGGAAATTCTAGAGAAACAGTTAAAGACTTTATATAAGGAAAATTCCCTACCAATTAGAAGTGACCAAATGTATGATGGGTTACCTCAGGAGTTCTCCCTCAGTGGGTGCATTCTAGAGAGGTTGGATGACCATTTGTCATGGACATAGCTGTAGATGGTATTCTTCCTCAGGTATGAGTTCAACAAGAGGTCCTATAAAAAGTCCCCTCCAAGTTTGAAAGCCTATAATTTCTAAAATATGACATAATTTGTTTTCATTCTTTTCTTTTTAGTGTGAAAAAGTATGGTTTAGCCTGTACTCAGAATTCATCAATTCTCTCTCTGGAGGTGGTGAGCATTTTCCATCCTGGGTTATTTGGAATTATCTTGGATTATTGTATTGATCAGAATCAGTCTTTCATAGTTGATAATCATTACAATATTGCTGTTACCGTGTACAATGTTCTCCTGATTCTGTTCACTTCACTTTGTATCAATTCATGTAAGTTTTTCCAGGTTTTTCTGAAACCATCCTGCTCACAATTTCTTATAGTAACATTTTCATTCTTTACAAGTGCTGCACATAGTTATGATTTTTTTGAAGAAACGTCTTCTCTCTGAGCATATTGTCATTTTTAACTCTATCTACTTTCTTGAGAGAAAGATAGTTCAAAGACAGAAGATAAGACAGATCCCAGCCTCCTTTTCCTGTCAAATAATTTTATATTTATAAATCTTAACTTTTTTCCCCCAGTTATAAGAAGGTACTGAACAAGGGTAATTCCAAGGCTCACCTCAATTGCAGAAGTTAGTGTGGAGATGATAGGAGTCACATTTCCAAACTCCCCATCCAGTATCCAAGCTACTTGTTATGTGGCCTTCCAGATGCATTTCTAGTGATAAAAAATATGAATTTTTAAAAGGAACAAAATAACAAACCCCATTGGGTGAGTTTCCTTAGAAGTCTTTGGAGAAAAGCATTTGCACATGCTGACCTCAACCACTTCTCAGAGGAAAATAAAAAGATGACTTTTACCACTCTAGAGCAACCCTGATTATCTAAACAGGTCTGTCAGTCAGATCACAGTACCTTGAGGCAAACAACATCAAAGGTAGTCAATGCAACTGAATCTATGTCATCATAGAGTTGTCTTTTTTTCTTGCTAGCCCCATTATATCTTTTCTAAAAACATTTTACCATGATCACAAATACAATTATTTACTTTATTTTGTATTATTTTAAATCATTTAGGACTCCTTCAATGAAGTACATTGACATATATATGCAAAAACACATAGATACATAGATCTAGACTAAGGCCTATGTGTTTAAGTATATATGTATGTATGCATGTCTATCTGTCATCTACCTATCTATATTGAATAAATTTTTTGAGGAATTCACCAAGAAAACAACTCATTGGACTAAACTTTCTGTTTGGATTTCATTGTATAATGTAGTTAATCTTCATATGATTGATTAATGTAGCATGGCATAATGGATAGATCTCAGGACTCAGAAAGGGCTGAGTTCAAATTCTATCTCAGAAACTTACTAGCTGTGTAACCCCAAACAAGACATTTAACTTCCCTCACCTTGCCTGTTCCATAGAGTTGTTGTAAAGATAAAATGAGATAATATACGCAAAGCATTGTGTAAACCTTGAAGTGCTACATAAATGTTAGCTATTACCATTAGTATGATCATCATTATCAACATCATTATTTTTACTCCTTTTCCACTCAACAAGGTTTATTTGCTCTAGCAGGTTGTTCTAACAGGTCCATTTTATTTTGCAAGGTGTTGATGCCTTTGGAAGAGCAAAGATAAGAAAGACATTTGTGTTTCATGAAACTGGCATATCCTGTTTACCAGAGTGGAAGCTCCATGAACAAAAAGATGAGGCGCTCCCTAGTGCTAGAAAGGAAGTCAGAATCAGCCTACATGAAATAATTGTGAATTATATGACACTGAACACATTTCTAAACAGTTTTGGTATTTGAAAAATGGGAATAATATTACCACTTACTTCACACAATTTCTGTAAGTTTCAGATATACGTTCTTACTCTGTCATTTCTGTCATGTCTGACTCTGTGACCCCATTTGAGATTTTCTCGGCAAAGAAATTGGAGTGGTTTGCCACTTCAAACCACTCCAATTTCTTCTCCAGCTCATTTTACAGATTAGAAAACTGAGGCAAACAGGATTAAGTGACTTGGTCAGGGTCTCACAGCTAGTAGGTGTCTGAGGCTGGATTTGAATTCAGGTCGTCCTGACTGCAAGATTAGCACTCTATCCACTGGGCCACCTAGCTGCCTCAATGTATGTACTTATGTGTACTTAAGCACTTTGTAAACCCTAGACAACTATATAAATGCCAACTTTTATTATCATTCTCTCTCTAAAATCAAGCATAATGCTCTGTACTTATTAGGTACTTAATAAATGTTTGTCATATTGAATTAAAATAGAATCAATCATAAGCTTTTCTATTCCAAGAAAATACAAATCACCAGATTATTATAAATATCCCATGGATCCAAACACTTCATCATAGATATTCCTCCATTTTACTTGAAAGCTTTCATAAGCATTGCATTATTTCAAGTTTTGGAGATGGAAAGGGCATAAAATTGTCCTTGTAACTATATTTCCATATATTGACTTGTTTGTTCCATTCAGTTCCTCTAGTAATACTATAATCTACCTAGAGTCAGGAGGTGGTACCAAAACCTATCTTCATTTTACACGTAATTTTAAACATATTAAGAATGTACAACAACAAAGGGATATTTTAAGAGGCACCTCTTTCTGGGAAAAAAAAAATCCCAGTTAAGGCTAGGTGAGACAGACAGCAGCAACAGTGGAGAAGCACTTCCAGAGCGCATTACAATTATTAGGTATTCACTCTTTGTACTTTCCCCATGCCATTCTTGGCAGTGATGCAGAATGCTAATGAGGGAAAAAAATGTGACAACTCAAATTGTTTTGCAGGGATGCATTGAAGTACACAGCAACTAACCTGAAGCTTTGTGATTTTCCAGATGGGACAAGTGATCAGATTACATGTGGGTGTTTCAATAGTACCCAAAGGGTATACCGTAAAATCACTCACCATATGTTTAATATCCATACAGCTCTATTTCTTTGAACTCTTACTTTAATCTTCCTTTTTATTTACTTTTTATTGCCACACACTTAAATTGATGTCTTTTCTTATCTACAGATAAACTTATGGGCTATGTGAGTACTATCTTGTGTTTTCACTTTTTTCTTTACATTAAAATCTTTATTATTTCCTTTGTAGGTTGTCTACAATGCTTATACATAGCATGATGTTTTGTTTTTAGAAAGTTATTTATTTTAACATTTTTTATTCTAAAAATTTTGAGTTCCAAATTCTCTCCCTCCCCCCAACCCCTCTCACTCCCCACTAAGAAAGAAGTAATGGATCATTGTATTGATCAGAGTAGCTAAGTCTTTCACAGTTGATTATCCTTACAATATTGCTATTACTGTTTATAATGATCTCTTTGTTCTGCTCACTTCACTGTATCATTTCATATAGGTCTTCCCATGTCTTTTTCTGAAACCATCCTCCTTATCATTTCTTATAGTACAGTAGTACTATATCATAATCATATGTTACAACTTGTTTAGCCATTCCCCAACTTATGGACATCCTCTCAATTCGCAATTCTTTGTCACCACAAAAAGAGGTGACAAACTTTTTTGTACATATGTCTTTTTTCTTTTTGATTATGAATTTTCCTGTGATATTTTTAAGGTACAGTCCTAGTAATAGTATTGCTGGGCCAAAGGTTGTGTAAAGACTGGGTCAAATTGTAAGTATTTTGTCTAACTAAATAACAATTTTAAGTTTTTGATGCAGTCTTACCTTTATTCTTTACCTCTTGATCAGATGAGTGTAGGAATTAGTTTACCTAACCTGGTTTCCCAGCCTGATCTCATCACTGAGTTGTGGTGATTGGTTAGTATTTTACTGATAAAAGCTGTAAAGTTAAATTATTATTATTTTTTTTGCAAGGCAGTTGGTGTTAAATGACTTGTCCAGGATCACATAGCTAGTAAGTATCATGTGTCTGAGGCTGGATTTGAGCTCAGGTTCTCCTGACTCCAGAACTGGTGCTCTAGACACTGAGCCATCTAGCTGCCCCTTAGAAAGTTAAATTATTTCTTGTATGGGCTCATTATGATTCCTGTTTAAAAGTTTAACTTCTATATGTCTTTCTGGATTGATTTAAGTGAAATTTATTTTGTATTTGTAGGTTCTCAACACTTGATTAAGTCAAGTACTTTGTCAGTCAGAAATAGAAATTGTAGGGATACTATCCTTGAAGCCTCAAGTTTTGACTTCTTGTATTTTGGTATATTTCTCAAAGGTTTTGACCTTTGTCTAGTACTTGAATTCCAAGTCCTTAAAAATAGGTCAAAAGTCCTTCATGTACCAGACATTCACCATGTGCCTTTAAGTAAAATAGTTAAAAATTCTTTTCCACACACACATATATACATGCAGTCAGTACCATCGTGACACAGTTGAGTCTATTTGCTGTTTTCTATCACAAATATGTATCTGTTTTTCCTTGGAAATTTAAGAGTAGTAGAAGCTGAGAAGATCAAAGAAGTAAGGATGTTTCTGACATCTTATCACTGAGAAAGTATAGATCACACATAAAGATATATCAAGTGACTGGTTATTTGGCCCTGTTTGTAGACCTCCACACCAACAATTGCTGTAGGAAGTGTCTGTTTACCTTGGAACTTTGTCAGGAAGCTACTGGAGCCATCTCTAAAGACCTTGCAAGAGCTAAATGTTAGGTTTCCAGTATAAGCCTTTACAACTCAGAAATTGCCAATCTCTACAAATCAAGGCTGGATGTATTATCTTGCTGATTTTTACACTTAAGAAAGTGTTAATAATGCAAATTAAACCTAAAAGGGTGGAAAGCCTGGTTGATAAATATTTACCAGCACATCTCTGCATTGTTCTATAAATGTTGTTTGAGTTCATCAGGAGTATGGTAGACAGTTCAAGAATGAAGTCATCACCAGAAGGATGATGATGACTGGCATTTACATAGTACCACAATGCTTGCAAAGTGCTTTTGATTCATTATCTCATTTGATAACTTGATAACACCTTTGTTGAGATATATATATATAATATATATATAATATATATAATTTATATAATATATATAATTTATTGTATATAATATTATAGTATATTATATATAATTTATATATAATGATTTATATATATTATATATATAATTTTTATATAATATATATAAAATTATATATATATCATTTTTTTTTTTGGTGAGGCAATTGGGGTTAAGTGGCTTGCCCAGAGTTACCCAGCTAGTAAGTGTTATGTGTCTGAGCCGCATTTGAACTCAGGTCCTCAGGTCCACAGCTGGTGCTCTATCCACTGCACCACCTAGCCGCCCCTTTGATATTCCTTCTAAAGGAGAACAGCAAAGCACCACATCCCTACTATCCATATTAGAAAGAGGAATGCAGTTCTCCTTCGAAGCATGCAAAACTACTTCAAATGAATAATATAGAGGGGGAAAATGGTATGTAAAAAAGAAGAAAGGAATCCCCAGTTCTGTCAGGGGGTTGGAGAGTAGAAGAATATGACATTGAGAAGGAAGGAAAGAACATTTGGAACAAAGAAATAGGGATAGGGCTCTTCCTGTAATTGAGGAAGCAGCTTTAAGAGATCATTCAATAAAGGTCAGAGAAAGATACAATCAATTGTATTTCTTGTTGACTCTCTGCTGAGAGATAACAAGGTCCCTTGATTCAAATTCAAATTACCACCTGGAAAAAAAAGAAAAAAAAAACAGAAAACTCTGCAGACATATATCCAGGACCTAAAGGAAAGTTTTCCAAAGTTCTGTAGAAACTGAATAACCCACCTTTTTTTTTTTTTTTTTTTTTTTCTTGATGAGGCGATCAGGGTTGAGTAATTTGCCCAGGGTCACACAGCTAGTGTCAAATGTCTGAGGCCGCATTTAAACTCAGGTTCTCCTGACTCCACTGCACCACCTAGCTGCCCCTAAAGAACCCATTCTTGATGATTCATGATTCAAATCTTAATTCATAGAAACAAATGACAATTCCAGATGGAATCAAGGAGACATTTCTAGGAATGTTAAAGTCCCAAGCAAGTATGTGAAGAACATTAGGATCAAAAACTTGTAATGGTAAGACACTTTAGAGATAATCAAGCCCATCACCATTCTTTTAGAAATGAAGAAACTGAGGTTCAGAGATGTTAAGTGATTTGCCTATGGCTGCACAAACACAGTTAGGTCCCAAATCGTGTGAAGTAGCTGTGTTGTTTGAAATCACACTATATATTTTCATTGTGCTGGGACCAATTATCATATTTACATAGTTATATCTTTGAAGAGTGCAAATTTGAGTGAATATAACCACTTCACAGGATTCATTACACCAATTGGGGTCTATCTATAGTAAGTGTCTGAGGTGGGATTGGAATCCAAATCTTTCTGAATCCAAGGTTTCCAAGTCCAGTGTTTTATAAACTACACTATACTGATACTTATTTTCCCTATGGATAATGAGGGGGGGAAAAAGTAGATTTGGAAAGTGAATCATTGTGGATGATGGTGTGAGATTCTTTCTGACAGCTTAAAATGCAGGGATTAGGGACTTTTGGCAAGCAATGGAATAACATGGGTGGATTAACATATATTTGCCTAAAGTCTTGTGATTCTCATCAAGAGAGCTTTAAACTGCAAAAGTTACAGAAAGAAAAAGAGACTGCCTTCATATATCCACTACGCCCTATGTCATAATGAATGGCAGAAATGACACTGGAAGAAGAATAGTAGGAGAGGACCCGTAATTCACAGAAGATAACATCCAAGAGGAGAAATAGCAATAAACCCATGGTATCAACTGTCTATGCACAAAAGAATAAACTATGGGTAATAAACACAGCTGCCAACAAAGCTAATGGGATCTTACAATGCATAAAGACAGAAATAGCTCCCAGAAAGAGTGATAGTTCTAATGTACTAAGTCTTGGGAAAATGCCTATATCACTGGAACCAGAATCAGGAAGACCTGAGATCTAATCTGGTCTCAGATACTTACTAACAGTGTGAGCCTGAGTAAATAACTTAAGAACTATTTGCCTCAGTGTTCTCATCTGCAAAATTCAGAAAATAAGAGCACCTACCTTCCAGGGTTGATGTGAGAGAAAATGGCATAATATTTGTAGTATTTAGCAAACCTTAAAGTACTCTATAAATGTGCATAAAGGTCTTTCTGCATCCTAAGATTTCATTAGCTTTATGGCAGTCATACAACACTGCTATGTCATATGGAGGTTTTTTTTTTCTGTTTTTTTCTTTTTTTCATATGGCCAAACATTGTTTGGCCATTTTCTCCTCTTTCCCTATCCTATATTTGTGAAGTTGATTTATAAAATTCAATTCAACTACGTAATAACATTTAGCCACAATAACTTTCACAATATTAGCTGTTAGTTGTAGTATCATTTTGATAAATTCTGAAAGCTATTTTTTTTAGGGAAGATATTAGCAAACGGGTGAGTATACTCACATGAAAGTTAATATTATATTTAGAGATCTGGAGATTATTCCATATAAGAACTGGCTGAAGGTTGTTTAGCCAAGAGAAGAATAGGCTTGTAGGACCTATGATTGATTTCTCAGATGTCTGGTCAATGTCCTCTCAGAATACTCATTCACCTATAATCAGGAAACATTAAACACAAAAGGAACAAAAATGACATGTACTCATGGACACATGGCAACTGAATGAGAGAGAATCTTTTCTCCTCATCTGGCAGCTCACAGCAGTCCAGTCACATTCATGTCAAAGAAAAGAAGAAAAAGGGTAGATGGAGGGACAGATCAATCTTTATATACATGCTCAGTTCCAGCTCAGCAACCGATGAATTTGTCAACTTTCTGGTTCTTTAGTCAACCAAAAAATTTTTTGTCACCACATAGTATCAGCTCTTCAGTCATTCATGGCTAGAAACAAGCCCACCTAACTACCACATATGATTATAATAGAAGCAGGCAGAGACTGAACATAGCTAAGCACTGAAACCAGGAAGAGGATATGTGTGCCTGTTTTAAGGACTGTTCGCAACTGTCCAATCTCCCATTGCGGGGTAAAATGAGATAATATTAATAAAGTGCTTTGGAAACCTTAAAGCATTATGTAAATGCTAGCCATTATTATTGTTAGAAAAGATATAAACATATCACTACAGAATATATAGACACACATCTATATCCCAATGATCTCACCAATTTATGACTTCTCATAGGCTTGTAGGACTACACACTCAAACAATTGTAAGAGAAGCAACTATTTCTGTTCAGTTTATGTAATTTGTGATGTGGTTATGGATACTGGGGTATGATCATGAAAAATTGATTACAATTGTGCAAATTTCTTGAGAACAGGAAGTATTCTTTACTTTTCTTAGTATACCCAGCATTTAGCATAGTGACTGGCACAAAGTAGGTGCTTAATAAATGTTTGTTAACTGACAAGGAGTTGAGATAATTTGGCTAGGAACCCCATAGACCATTAGAAGTGGAAAAGCCCTCAGAGATATGCTAGCCAAGTTTATCATTTTATAAGAGAGAAAACAAAAATACATAAAGAAAAGTAACTTGATGAGGGTATGATAGCTGGTAAGGGGCATAAACAGGACTAAAACCCCAAACCCAAGTTTCCTTACCCTCGGACCAATCATACTCTAATTCAATATATGGTCTTAGTCATACAGCTAAGGCATACCTCAACAAATCTTCGAAATTCTCTAGAAGTAACATTTAGAAACAAAGGTAGATTGGTCTTGCCACAAACTTCTACTTGATTGGATTACTACTACAGTCAAACAGGGAACTGGAAAAGGTTTGCTTTGTACATCTTTCTTTCCTTCCTTCCTTCCTTCCTTTCTTCCTTCTTTCCTTCCTTCCTTCCTTCCTTCCTTCCTTCCTTCCTTCCTTCCTTC
>NW_020954596.1:65599180-65651302 GCF_900497805.2 Vombatus ursinus
CCTTCCTTCCTTCCTTCCTTCCTTCCTTCCTTCCTTCCTTCCTTCCTCCCTTCTTTTCTTCCTTTCTTTCTTTCCTTTTTTTTATTTTTTAATTTTCAGCTAAAGACCTCACAAAGAAGCTAGTAATTTACCAGATGAGGTTTAAAAAAACAACAACAAATAGCCTAATCTAAAGCAAGTAATAAATAGTAAGTGATTAATGAATAATTCCAGTCATGGGACCTGCAGAGTTTGGCTTCAGGGCAAGTGGTAATGATTGATCAAGAAGTGGAATGAAGGAGACACTCAATCAGAAGTATTACCTCAATGCCTAAAATTTATAGAAGTTCATCATGATAATCCTTTGAGAGGAAAAAAAAAGAAAACTTGTAGAGTCTAGACAAAAAGTGCCTGAGTAATAGGCTGTTTCATTTTAATAAATTGCTCTAAATGATTTTCTACCATTATAACTATCAAGTTATTAAGTGATGTGTTATTAATAAAGAATTGATTCGTTAAGAGAAGTGATTACTCTGAATTTCTCAAAGTCAACCATTTGTAAAAGGAAGATTGGAATTGCAGAACTACATAAAAGTTATCAAAGACTAGATGGCTATTGGTGAATCCAGTATGCTTCAGAGATTCATAATATTCAGGCTCCAAAAACCATAGAATTTTAGAATTAGGTTGGAACAAAGTTATGAATGCATAGCTAAAAATTAGCATCACTGTCATAGTTTTTATGTCTCTCTAACAGCTTTAGATAGCTAAGTGTTTTCTCTTCATCTACCTTGGAAGTCTCTTAAAAGTAGGAGACAGATGAGCCAGATATGCTTTTGTGTTCCTCATGGCACCCTTTACAGTACTTGATATATAATGTGAATTCTAGAAATGCTTCAAATTGAATTTGTGGTTTAACAGGCAATCTTTTATAACTGATTTCAAAAGGAAGTTTATTAATGATGCTCTATTCACCTTAGAGTGTAGCAAAATGTAGGTAATTGAACTAATCTATTCACATATGTATTATATATGTATATATGTTATTGTATGCACGTATATAATGTACCTATGTATATACATACACATCCATGTATGTAATTATCCTTACTATGTTGACTACAAGGTAATGAATTTTTCAAACACAGCAACTTAAGGATTGCCCAATAATGTATAAAGGGGTTGTCATCAGTGCTGGAAGTAGTATTTACACTGATAAAATAACATGTCATAGAGGTATTTATATATATATATATATATATAATTTATACACATGTGCATGTTCAAAATATAGGTCATTGCTCTTAGGCTTTTAATATAAGGGAGAATAAAAAGCAACTAAGCCTGAAAAATAAAATTAAATCAGGCACAAGCCTGACTCAATAATTACAGTTTGCATAATGACCTTAAGGTCACTACTCAGTATCTTATAAATTAGAAAAATGAAGTCCATTCAAATTCAGTGGTCCTTTAATAACAATAATTTTGAAAAGCTCAATTGCAAAAGTTGTCCTTTCACAGAGACCTGCGGAGGGTCACCAAGTAGAAGTCCAAGCTATAGGAGAAAAATCCAAAAAGTTAGACAACAGGCATCAGGAAGCAGAAGACAATAGCTACAGGAACCAACAGGTGAGCAGAACAGACTATTAATGAGGTCTCTCAGTAGGGAGTAGACAGGAAACCAAGCAAGGGATAAGTCAGTGTTAGCAAAATTCACCAGAAAGGGATGAGGATTCACTCATTTAGTAATAAAGTTTAGGAATTAGATTCCTACGCCTGAATGGACTAATAGAACAATGACTTTTTCAGGTACTATCTGTTCTTCAGCACTCTTCATCGCCTTTAGATGAGACAGGGTCCTCAGAATCAGTCTCAAACACAATCTAGCTGAACATAAATGGAGTCAGTTATCATCAGTGACCAACACCCTCAATAACCTAAGTACCTTTGATCAGACCTCAATCCCTTCCCACCACCAATAGACACAAAAGGAATAGCAGATCTCTAGTAGATGATATTCTAATGGTGGTTACATGTAAATAATTAGGGGACATACAAATTACATACAGAGTAGATAGAAAGTGATATCAGAGGAGAAGTCACTTGCAGCTAAAGGAACAGGCAAAAGATTTATGAGAAAGGTGAGCTTTGGCTGTTGGGAATAAAATTGTCCAACCTATAATAAAAGAGACTGAGGCAGAACTCTGAGTCAATGGCACTCCTCTAATGAAGTGGACCTCAGATCTTCCTCATGATATGAGAAGGGTTTGATACCCAACTATGCAAAAGAAGCATGGTAAAATACAGAATTTCAATTGTTGACAGACCTTGCTCTTGAAGGCCAAAAATGGCATATCAGCAGAGGGGTCATAGGTTGGGTGAAGCATGAGGCATCTCCACTGACCAAGTGGTCATAAAATGGTCATAAGATGGTCACCTGCTTGTGTTGGACAAAAGAGAATGGTCCAGAGTGGCAAAAATAAATTGGCAGACTTTCCATGTGGTTTAGTCATGTTCACTGCACTGAGCTAGGTCACCATGACAAGAAAAAACAAGGGTGGAGGGACTCTAGTTAGCTTCCTGTGATAAAACATGTGATTTTACAATTTGCAGTTCACAGTTCTGGGACCTGACCTACAGAATTTATAATCACTACCCCTATGGAATCAGGTCAAATTGAAACTGATTGGAATAGAGTAGGGGTCCAAATGAATTCTTTCTCACAAGCTGAGTCTTAAAGGAAGCTAGGGAAACCAAGCTAGAGGTAAGGATTGAGAACATTTCAGAAAGGGAAGAAAGTCTGTGAAATGACAAGAAGTCTTAAGATTGGGGGCTGTGTTAAAGGAACAGCAAGAAGACCACTGTGGCTGCCTCAGAATGCACGGAGGATAATAAAGGTATAAGAAGACTGGGATAGTAGAAAAGGGTTATGTTGTGATGAATTTTAAATGTGAAGCAGAGGACTCTAGTTGTAAAAAGAAAATCACTCTGGCAGTTACATAGAGAATGGATTGGAGCTGGGAGAGTCTTGAAAATATTAGAAAGCTATTGAAATCTAATATGGGTCAGGATTAGGATGCTGGTTGCATGAGTGGAGAGAAGACATATGTGAGAAATGATTTGTGGGTAAGAAATGTCTATTTGCACCTGCTTGGCTATGAGACTTAAGTGAGAGTGAGGATTTGAGGATGACATAAAGGTTTTGAACCTGGTTGTCCTTGAAAAGTTATAGGGACATTTAGAAGAGAGCAGATTTGTGGGGTGAAGGGTGAGGCAGTATGAGTTCTATTTTGGATATGTTGAGTTTGAAATGCTTATATAATAACCAATTAGAGATGTTCAAAAGGCAGATGATTGTGCCATACTTCTCTGAATGTGCTTGATCTCCTCTTATTTTCAGTTCAGCTTGAATATTTCACACTGCTACTTGTAATGTTTATCTAACTTTTTTCCCTCACATCAACTGCATTTATACCCAAGTTTAATATTCATGTAGCTGCTACTATTTACTTAACTACATATTATAGTTTTTTGATTACAGTATTTTTCAAGTGTGCATTCAGTTTTAATAAATTTTACTTGATTTTTATTACTATTGTTAACATGGAAAATGTTTACATCTTTATCCATTAGATTTTAATATGGCCATTTCTCAAAGACCAGTTGATAGACAACATATATGTAAAGAATGTGATTCTTTTCTCTGGACAGTTACTCAAACCTAGCCAATGGATTCCCTGGAAAAAAAAGATATTTTCTTTTGTGGCTTACTAAAATTAATATTTTATTTCCATAGATCATTTTTCTACTTTCATAAAAATAAACTCTAATTTTGTTCTCCTGATATATCTATAGAAATAATTCATTACAAAGTTTATCAGTTTATTTTTAAAAGTCTATCTCATTAATAATGTAGACTTTTAAAAAATGTGCTCAATGCTCATGAAGAAAGTCTTTCAAAAGCTGTCCTGCTAACACATTTATGCTGTAATGATTATAATTTGCTATTGGAAATATCCTTCTATTTTCTGATACTTATTCTCAGACTACAATGGATATTGATTTGTGATTGATATGCATTTTGTTAGTGCTGAGCATATATGATTCTATTAAATTTCCTGAAAATAAATTAATGTCTCCTTAAAATTACTTGAGTATTACATGCAAAAAAACATTTTCACCACTTGCTTTAATATGGGTATTTCCAAGATAAACAATGTATTTGCTACATTTTCTCAGTATTTTATGCATCATGGTGCTACTCTGTGACAGTAAATACTTCCAGTTGTCATGGACTCATACTCTCTTCCCATTTCTCTTCTTCCTTCTCTCTCATTTTTTTCTAGTTTTCTCTTCCTCTTCACCCTCTTTCCTTCTCCCATCTCACTACCAGTTCTCATATTCATAACATGCAGCCTGGACTCAGATGCACCACTAATTGCCAACCATTTTCATTGTATTCCAAAGCAGCAATACTTCTCCTAACCCAACTCCAAATATATTCTTCCTTCTGCTTTCCTACTATAACCCTAAGAACAGTAATCAAATTGCAATGGATATCTGATTAATTAACCCTTTTCTTCATAAAATGTGAAATGTTCTCTTCCTATTACCATTTTACCTGTAAGAGACTGGGAATCCTGTTTCCTAAAAGTCATAATAATGTGTACTAGAAAGGCCTTGCTCCCTAGTTCATAGCAAGGCAATTATTTTGACTCTTTTGATGCTATAGTCAGTTAAGGAAGAGAAGCTTTTCAACTGGCTACTGAGCAGAAACAAAGTACTTTCTTTTTTTAAATTTATTTTATTTTTAATTAATGGAATAAAACAAGAATTTCTATAACATATTATAATAAAAATGATTTTACATGAAACTAAAAATCTATTACATACTATGTATAATTTATATATAAAATATTACCTTTTTCTTTTTTCTCCTTTTTTCTTTCCCTTCCACCCTAGAGATGGCTACCATTAAATACACACACACATTTGTAAAATTATTCTATACATACTTTTATTTACCAATACTTTCTGTGGATGCAGATTGTGTCTTTCATTATATGTACTTTGTAATTACTTTGGCTATTTATCAACGTCAAAATGATTTATTTGCTCAAAGTCATTCTTAAAAAAATATTGCTGTTACTGTATACAGAGTTCTTTTGGTTCTGCTCACCTCACTCTTCTTTATTTTGTGCAAGTCTTTCCATGTTTTTCTAAGATCATTGAGTTCATCATCAGCACAGTAATATTTCATCACAATCATATAGCACAGTTTGTTCAGTCATTCTCCAATTGATGGGCATCCCTGCAGTTTCCAATTTTTGTCCCCACAAAGAGTGCTGCTATTAACATTTTACAACATATATGTTCTTTTCTTTTTTCCCTAATCATCTTTAGGAATAGATCTAGTAGTGGTACTGATGAGTGATATAGGCAGTTTCATAAATCTTTGTGCACAACTCTGGAATCCTTCCCAAAATGGTTAGATCAGTTCACAGTTCCACCAACAATGAATTAGTGTCCCAATTTTTCTACATCCCCTCCAGCATTTGTTGTTTTCCCCTTCAATCATTTTAGCCAATCTGATAGGTGTGAAATGATATCTTGAGGTTACTTAATTTGCATTTCTCTAATCAATAATGATTTAGAGCAATTTTTTTTCATATGACTATAAATTGTTTTGATTTGTTCATTGAAAAACTGCCTGTTCATATCCATTGACCATTTATCAATTGGAGAATGACTTCTATTCTTACAGATTCGACAAAATTCCTTGACTTGAAGTCAGGTAATAACATCATTCCCTGAGCCTTTTACTGCACTCTGCTGAGCTCCTGTAATGTTTATAGAGCTATACAGGAGTATGCTGGTAAATGTTTAACAATCTGGCTCTCAGAGGAGAAAGAAATACATACATACATACACGTGTATACATATATACCTTTAAGCATAATCTACATTATTAACATTTCTGAAGATTAGAAAATCAACAAAACAATAAATCAAGCCCTAATTTGAAATTCATTTCTGAGGTATAAAAGTTCACACTTAAAATTTAACCATCTGTTCCTGCAAACTGGTTAGAATTTCCTCAAGTACACTCCTGCCCCAATTCCTCAAGGCTACTTTTAGGACCCTGAGGGGGAGACAGAGACTTGGTTATGGATCAAACTTGTTAGTGTTAGACGGGCTAGGAATCCTCAGACCTTATAAAGGCTAATAGGTCAACATGACCAAAACACCACCAATCCCATATTATACTTTGTATCCCCCATTAGAAAGCAAGTTCCTTTGGGCAGGGACTATCTTGCTTGTATCTATATCCTCAACACACAGCACGTTATCTGGCATACAACAGGCCCTTATTTTTTTTTCCTTTACATTTCTCCCTCCCTTTCCCTCTCCTCTCTAAATATTACTAGAACATGAATTACTTTTATTTCCCAAATGTATAGAGAAAAATACAAGAATAATCAAGAGATCTTCCATTGAGTTTAAAATCTATCATTTCCTAACTTTGTGATCTTGTACAAATCACTTAAAATTTCTGACTTTCAGTTTATTCATCAGTAAAAAGGAAATAACAATGCTCATACTATTTCACATATTTGTGGTGGGGGAGGTCAAATAAAAATAATATCTCTAAAGCTCTCCAAAAAGACAAATTTCTGGCACCAAACCACTTATCTTCTTCCAGCCTTAATTTTGTTTTTATTTTTTATCTGTAAATAATCATAATTACATTTATATTATCTACTTCACAGGTTGTCAGGAAGAACTTTCTAAAACTTAAAGTCCTATATAAATGTGAATTATTAACAAAATATTAAATTATTATTTAAAATTCACTGGATCAGAAGTTCCTCAGGGGAAAAGGTTAATGTACTATTCCTCTGTATCATTCCAAGTATCTCAAATACAAATATAAATAGTTGTCAATGAATGAACATTAAACATTAAAGTGTCAATAAACTAAATAATGAATAAAAACATACAAGAAAAGTCAATAAATTAGCAATTGTGATCATAGATTTTTGGCTGAGGGAACTTTAGACACCATGGAGTTCAACCTTCTCATTTTACAGATGAGCAAACTAGACTGAGATTGGTTTAGTGACTTGCCCGGGGTCACATAGGTATTAGGTAACCCACATAGGATTTGAAGCCAGCTCCTTTTACTTCTCTTTTCCACTGTGGTACTTATCTCAATAAGAAATATTTGCATAGTTTGAAGCAGTCTGTGAAGACCTTATAGAGGGAGGTTTTGAAGGATGTGTAAAATTTAACTAAGAGAGGAAATAGTAGCAAATTTAGTCAGGAAAAAAAATACAAACATAATCATGGAGACCTGAGAGAATAAGAAACTTTTCAGTAGACGTGATGGACAAGGGTGGATACTTCATTTGTGTAAAAGAAAGATGAACAATAAGACAGCCTAAAAAGGTTGTGTGAGACTAGACTCTATTTATTACAAGATAAAGAGTTTGACTCAATTCTACAGGCAATGGGGAGGGTGCATTTATATTTTTGATACTGTAGTATAAAAATGGTATTTTAGGAAAGACTAAAATTGAAGTAATAAATGAGATGGTTAATAATAAAGAGACCTTGGAGGCAGGGAGACCAATTAGGAGACTGGTGTGAGATGATATGGACATTAGCTAAGGGGTGGTGGTATTCAGAATTGAAAAGAAGAAATGGATTGTGCAATACTGCCAAGTAAGCTATACATGTAACTGTTGTAGCTAAGGAAAAGAAAAAGCAAAACAAAACAAAATAAGAACACCATTGGCAACATTAATCTGAATATTAGTCAAGTTCTTGATAACTGTATGTCAGCTAAAGTTTTAAATTCTAACTTTCCAAATACACAAAACATATGGTAGCAGATACAACTATATGGATTAGGGAGATGGTAGTAAGGTTTGCCGTTTAGCCATGATATATACTGAGGGGTAGTGTGCCATAGTGAAGGGAGCACTGAGTGTAGTATCAGAGATCTGGATTCAAATACCTTCTCTCATATTTGTTTCCTATGTGACCTTGGACAAAGCATTTAATCTCTTGATCTCAGTTTCATCATCAGTACAATTATAGGGCTGCAGCAGATGATCTCCAGGGTCTCTGCCAGCTCTAAAACCCATGATCCAATGGAACAAAAAATAGAATATAAACAGGAACTCTTTCATGACTTTCCTCATCATGTAAGCTTTCATCTGTTCATCTATCCATCTTTCCTTTACCCATCACATCCAATGAGTTACCAATGTTTTAAGATTCTTTTCCTTTGATATCTTTGGTTTTATCACTTTTCAGTTTCTATTCTGAGGTTATCTTGTGCCATCTGGGTACAGTTGCCTTCCATTCAGGAGGCAGTGGAATTGAGACTTTCCATACCTAGGCCGTATCTGGAATATTGGTGATGGGGGTGGACTTATGCCAACATACCATGACTTATAATGTCAAAGGAGTGTTGAGTGTGACAAATTATGAAAATGGAATTTTCCTATGACCTTCTCGTAATTTAGTTTTGTTAACCTGGGTCTTGGCCTCAAATTCTTTATTCTTCCCACTCCCCTATTTCTTACTTATTCACTCTCGCTGGCTGTATCTCCACAATATATTGACCCTAGATTGAACAAGTTGCCTTTGATATCATTGTTGTGTATACAGCCTGAAATTCTGTCAATCAGCCTGTATCAACTCAGACTGCTGCCCACTCTTCTCCACCCCTTCTCTCCTACTCTTTTAACCCTCTTCCTGGTCAGTAGATAGGGATAAAGAGGACAATTTAATTATCCTTTGCATCCATTTTTATAGGAGCTTCCTAGATGACATCATCTCTCCAGAGCAATCCTCTACTCCAATCTCAGCTAATCTCCTTCAAACAATGTTTTAAAAATAAAGTCACTCTCCTGATCATGATTCCACAGCAATTTGCTTTTGTAAGTACTATAATTCAAAACCTAAACTCTTCAATCCTAATCTTAGGACTCAATTTATATCTTATCTGTTGTATTGTAAATTATTACATCATTATAAATTCAATGTAAATTCTTTGAAAATAGGCTTTATATCTTCTATACCTTTTTATATACTCCCATAACAGCACTGACTATATCTCTCTTCACACAATAGGTTCTTGATAAAAGCTTATTGGAAGAATGAATTTGTTTCTTTTCAAATGGCCTGAGCTGGTATTCCCTTTTGAAATTTTTCATTGTATTTTTTACTGAAAGAACTAAATTCAATGTGAATTCTTTTCTCAGTCTTACATGACATTGTTCTAAATCCTTCCATTTCTAAGTGAATTAATTTTAAAATTTCCACATAATATTGAGCTAACAATAATTCACCCCTCTATTGGCAAATTATTTGAATTATATTATTCAGCAAAATATAAAACATATAAATGAAAATACAACTAATGAAATAAAGAGTTTAATTAAAATGGGAAATTGTAAATAGTTGGAAAATAATATGTTTAGCATTTAAGTACATTACAGATTGCATTAGTGGTAAAAAATGTATGTGCTTCTATCAATAATGGGGTACCTACTTATTACAAGGATGTTAAAGGGATTATAGTAATATGATAGGATAATATTGAATGAAAAGGGTTTTTATCTGATATTCATGTTAAATTATAAAATGACAATTATAGGTATTTGAAACTATTTAAATAATTTACAAGGTTTGTTTTCCTTATTTTGATGATGTATCTGTATGCAGAATTTTCCACTTACAAAACATTTTGTTTTCACAACCCTATGGAATGACTCATGTAAGTATGATTTTTTTTTTCCAAATGAAAAGCCTCACCCTTAGGGGTTAAATGGTTTGACTGAGTCCCCAACCTTAGCAAGTTGTCACAGCTGGGACACTAACACACATTTCTCTCTCTCAAATTCAGTGGGTTTTGTTCTTATTGTCATCTTGTTTTGTTTTTATCCCATTGTACACACATACACATACACACATACACACACACACACACACACACAGATATTTTAGTCCTATGTGGAAAAACACAATAGTTGAAAAAAATTCAAGTTATAGATAATGATTGTTTCACAACTACAAGAACAACTAAATAATTTCCTTAAAAGTAGTTCCAGCTGTCTTGAACAGAACATAGAGTAAAATAAAATATCCATCCCCAGGAACAGGATTTTTTTTAACCATTCTGTATTAGGCCTATAGGATCACAGATTGAGAATTGAACAGACCTTGGAGGATTCAAACCCTCACATTTCAAGGATAAGGAAGGAGTTCCAGACAGGTTCAATGATTTCCCTAAGGTTCAAGAGCTAGTGAATGACAAAGGTGAAATGTAAATCCAATCCTCTGACTCTTTATCCACATTTTCCCCACGACTCCATGCTACCTCTCATATCAATTGACATGAGTATAAATTGGCTAGAGTTTAAAAAGAAAAGAAAAGAAAAACCTCAAAGTAGATGGGTCAAGCTGATTTTTTATTTGGTTAATAAACTATACATCCAAGTAGAACAGAAAATTTCTTTTAACTAAACAAAATGGAATTGGGAAAGCAATACAGCATAGAGTATCGAATATACACAGCCAAAAATACATAGGTTCAGTTTTGCTTCTAACACTAGCTGTGTGGCTATGGTCAAGTGATTTAACCTCCTTGAGCCTCAATTTCTTCATCTCTTATATGAGGATAATAATGTAAATAGCACCTACTTCCTCACAAGGGTGATATGAAGCTCAAATGAGAAAACGTATATTAAATATTTTGCAAATTTTAGAGTACTATATGATGAATATCACCACCACTACCACTACCGCCACTGCCATCGCCACCATCGCCGCCACTGCCACCACCTCCACCACCAGTACTACCACTACTACCACTACTACCACTACTACTACTACTACTACTACTATTCCTACTACTCCTACTATTACAGATACTACTACTACTACTACTACTACTACTACTACTACTACTACAGATATAAATAACAAAAGATAGAAGAAATCTGCTTAAGGAAAAGTTTTTGTCATCCTTGTCTCATAATTTTACTACATTTATTCTTAGATGTTATTGCAATATCCCTCCCCCCAATTTACACATTGAAAAAATTAGTTTTGCAAACTTTTTTGTAAGTGTTCATCATTCTTTCAATTCAGTATTTGGGTTTAGTATACTGATAAAATGGTTATCAAAAAGGAGCAAACTATTAAAATAAAATAAAATTACTACTCTCCCCTGCTTAGAGATTTTGCAGCATCTGTGCATAGAAAGACTTGAAACTTGCTCCTTCAAGCTTCAAACTTCCTAATTCTGTAATTTTTTTTGGAAAATTTTGGAAAATTTTCCATAACACATTAAAAAAAAAACTTAGTCTATTTGAATTTGATACTGTAACAAGTTGCCTATCCAGTAAAGCTGGGGAATTAACACCATATAAACTGATTTCCCTGATACATGAAATTGAACTCTGAGCAAATGAAGTTATGTTCAAACTTTAAAAATGAAAATCTTTCTAAAATGTACTTTATACTTTACTATTTTGTTTAATAGTGCATATTCAAAATAATTTCACTTTTTCTTAATGGTTCAGAGGTATGGGCATCCATTATGGTGCTGTATATATGTCTTTTTTTTAAAGGCAATTGGGCTTAAGTGACTTGCCCAGGGTCACACAGCTAGTAAAAGTCAAGTGCTTGGTCTGAGGCCAGATTTGAACTCAGGTCTCCTGACTTCAGGGTCGGTGCTTTATCCACTGCACCACCTAGCTACCCCTCTATAAGTCTACATATATGTATATACGCTGTATATATATGGTCTGTATAGAATGTCTAAATAAAAACTGACTCAGATCTCATAACCTATACTAAGATAAGGTCAAAATGGGTTCATTATTTAGGCATAAGGGGGGTTATGACATGCTGATTAGGGGAGCATGAAATATTTTACCTGTCAGATTTATAGATAAGGGAAGAATTTATGACCAAACTAGAGATATAGAGCATTACAGGATATATAATGGATAATTTTGATTACATTAAATTAAAAAAAAAGGTTTTGCACAAGCAAAATCAATGCATCCAAGATGATAAGGGAAGCAGAAAACTTGAGCTGAGGGAAATTAAAGCAATTTCCTCTGATAAAGGCCTCATTTCTCAAATATATAAAGAACTGAGTCAAATTTATAAGAACATGAGTCATTCCACAATTGATAACTGGTCAAAGGATGTGAACAGGCAGTTTTCAGAAGAAGAAATCAAAGCTATCTGTAGTCATATAAAATACTTTCAATCACTATTTAAAAAATAATTTATTTAATTTTAACATTTTTTTTTAATTTCAAGTTCCAAACTCTCTTTCCTCCCTCCCTCATTCTTCCATCCCATGGAGGAGGCAAGTGATATGATATCAATTATCGTGTGAAATCATGCAAAACGTATTTCCATATTAGCCATGCATATTTCAAAAAAAGCAAGAAAAAGAAAGTGAGATAAATATATTTCAATTAGCACTCAGATTTCATGAGTTCTTTCTTTGGAGGTAGATAGCATTGTTTCATGATGAGCCCTTTGGAATTATTTTGGATCACTGTATTGATCAGAATAGCCAAATCTTTTTACAGTTGATCATCTTCTCAGCTAACTTTCCATCACTTCATACAGTTCTTTCCATGTTTTTTTTTCCTGAAATCACCCCTTCATCATTTCTTATAACATAATATTTCATCACAGTCATATGCCAAATCTTGTTCAATCATTCCTCGATTTATGAGCAATCCGTCAATTTCCAATTCTTTGCCAACACAAAAAGAGCTGCTACAAGTATTTTTTGGATATATAGGTCCTTTTTCCTTTTTTTTTTTATTTCATTGGGATATAGGCCTAGTAGTGGCATTGATGGGTGAATAAGTATACAGAGTTTCATAGCCCATTGGAAACAATTCCAAGTTGTTCTGTAGAATGATTGGACTAATTCTCTATTCTACCCATAACTCATTGAGGTACCTGTCTTCCCCTCATCCTTTCTAGCATTTGTTATTTCTAGTAGCTGTGAAGTGGTGCCTCAGGGTTGTTTTAATTTGCCTTTCTCTAATCAATAGTGATTTAAAGCATTTTTTTAATATGACTATAAATAGCTTGAATTTATTATTTTGAAAACCTTCTGTTCATATCTTTTGACCATTTATCAATTGGATAATGGCTTTTATTTTTATAAATGTGGCCTAATTCTTTATATAGTTGAGGAATAAGGTCTTTAGAGGGTGGAGCCAAGATGGCAGAGAGCTCATTTGAGCTCCCCCAAATTCCCTTCCAAACAACTATAAAAATGCCTCAAATGAATTCTGGAGTGGCAGAAAACATAAAAGGATGGGGTGAAATAATTTTCCAGCCCATGATAACCTATAAGGTTAGCAGAAAAGGTTTGTCTCACTTGGATGGGAGTGGAACCCAGTCCATCACAGGCCACACTGGTAAGCCAGAAGCAAGCTTTGGGGGATACTGAATCAGCAGCTGGGGCTTCCAGAGATCCCAGCCCCAGATGGTAAAGGAAGTCAGACAACTGGTCAGAAGGAGATTACAGAGAACCTTTTGCTGGCATTGGGTACAGGACTCTGTTGCAGTGTTTGGGTCACAGTCTCAGGGTAAGGAGGAATATTAGCATACCAAAGCATATGTCCTCAGGGGAGTGAAGACCTTGGTCACAGTTCCAGGACAGAAAAGAGTTCTTGTGGTTACTCATAGACCAGAACATAAGCGAGAAGAGCAGTGACCACCACAGCTCTCCTTAAATCATACCACCTAAAGACCCCTAGAAGTAGCTCTTATAACATCAGCACATAAAATCTGAAGCTTGGGACCATGCCCCTTCCACCCTTCCAGCAGAGCCCAGATTTTTTCATAAAATTAAAAGTGAAGAAATAGACTGAAAAAAAGAGCCAAAAAATAAACTGTGATCATAGAAGTTACAATAGTGACAAGGAAGATCAAAATAAAAACTCAGAAGACAGCAAAGTCAATAGTTCCATCCAAAGCCTCAAAGAAAAATGTGAATTGGTTTCAGCCCCCCCAAAAAAATTCCTGGAAGAGCTGAAAAATGATTTTAAAAATGAAATAAGAGAGAGGTAAAATTAAGAAAAAAATTAAAGTTATGTAAGATAATAATGAAATGAGCCAACAGGTTGGTAAAGGAGGCACACACACACACACACACACACACACACACACACACACACACACACTAAAGAAAATAACACCTTAAAAACAGAATAGGCCAAATGGTAAAAGAGACACAAAAGCCCACTAAACAGAAGAACTCCTTATAAAGCAGAATTTGCCAAATAGGAAAAGGCGACACAAAAGCTCACTGAAGAAAGTAATTCCTTAAAAATTAAAACTGAACAAGTGGAAGTTAATGATTCGATGAAACATCAAGGAACAATAAAACAAAATCAAAAGAATGAAAAAAATAGAAGAAAATGTGAAATATCTCAGTGGAAAAATAACTGACCTGGAAAATAGATCAAGGAGAGATAATTTAATAATTATTAGACTTCCTGAAAGCCAGGAATGAGAGACACCCACACACACACACACACACACACACACACACACAGAGGGAGAGGGGGAGGGAGAGAGAGAGAGAAAGAGAGAGAGAGACTATCAAGGAAAACTGCCCTGATAATCCTAGAACCAGAGGGTAAAATAAAAATTGAAAGAATCCACCCATCACCTCCTGATAGAGATCCAGGTTAACAATCTCAAGATCATCTTCAACTCCTTATTCTTACCCTACATACCCAATCAATTGCCAAATCTTGTTATAACTATTTTTACATTTTTTCCACTCATAGAGCCAATAACCAACTTCAAGATCTTATCAACTCTTTGTGAACTATTGTCTTAGCCTCCTAATTGTTCTCCCTCCCCTCAAGTCTTTTCCCTATTCAATTATTTTACACAAAAATGTCATATGTGTACATATGTATAATTCCTTTTAATATACACATTTATTTTTGTGCATATATACACATTTGTATATATACGATGCCCTTTCATACCTTCCATAGTCCAAACTTGTCTTCCTACTGATTTTCACACATGACAATCCCTTTCCCATCTCTGTGCCTTTCCATGACTGAAATGCATTGTCTCCTCATCTTTGCCTGCTAGAATCCCTAATTTTTTTTTATTTTTTTCACTAAAATGCATATTTCTACATACTTTCTCATCCCCCCAAGTACTAATTCTCTCCACCCAAAAGTCACCTCAAATATATTTTATAATTAATAGAAGTATTTAGCATATATCAATATGTACATTTAGTATCACTTACAAAATAATGTAAGCTCCTTGAGGGCAGAGAATGTTTCACTTTCATCTTTGCCTGCACCTAGTGTAGTGCCTGGAAAGTAGTGCTTAACAAGTACTTGCTCTTTGTTTACGTCATCTCTTTCACCCTTTGCAAGGTTACATATCTTTCCCTGGTTTGGCATCCAGTCCTGGGAAGTAAAACATTTTCTTAGAGAAGGTAATCAGCTACACTGTACATTCCTGTCAAATTAGAAACATATGAGACTCTTGTCTTTCACCACAGACATAAGTGATAAAATAACACTTACTCCTACCCTCCCACCTACCATGGGAATGTTGTTATTTTTAATGTCCCCCTACTATTCCCTTTTTATGACTGAATCTGCTGCCTTTCTCTTTCACTCCTATCTCATCCTTCCCCTTTACTGCTCTTGCTATACTTTCCCACTTCACCCCTCTTAAAAGCTTAGAGACTGAAGAAATCATTGTCACTTCTCTGCTCATTTTGAGACTGAGAATGATAGTAACTCCAATTACCTTCTGTGTCTTGCCTTCAGTTTTTCAACTTTATTAGCTTTCCATTGTGTTTTCCTACTACCTCCCACTAATATATATTCCCCTCTTACTCCCCACTTATAGAGGAGCTAGCCTCTTTCAACTATTTTGTGCCTTGTTGATACCTTTGTTCTTTCTCTTTTCTCTTTATTTTATTTTTCTAATTACATGTAAATATAGTTTTCAACATTCATTTTTATGAGATTCTGATTTTTTTTCAATTTTTTTTCACCCTCCCTACCTTCCCTCCCCACCTCCAAGACAGCAAGCAATCTGACATAGGCTATCCATGCAAAATCATATTAAATATATTTCCATACTAGTCATGTTGTGCAAGTAGAATCAGAACAAAAGGAGAAACCACAAGAAAGGAAAAAAAATAGTATACTTCGATCTGCATTCATATTTCATAGCTCTTTCTCTCGATGTGGATAGTATGTTCCATCATGAGTCTTTTGGAATTTTCTTAGATCATTGTGTTGCTGAGAAGTGCTAAGTTTATCAAAGCTGGTCATTGCACAATGTGACTGTTACTATGTACATTGTTCTGGTACTGCTCATTTCACTCAGCATCAGTTAATGTAAGTCCAGGTTTTTCTGAAATCTTCCTACTCATTTCTTATAGCACAATAGTATACCATAACATTCATATATCATAACTTGTTCAACTATTCCCCAGTTGATGGGCATCCCTTCAATTTCCAATTATTTGCCACCACAAAAAGAGCTGCTATAAATACTTTTGTACAAACGGCTCCTTTTACCTTTTTTATGATCTCTTTGGGATACAGACTTAGTAGTGGTATTGCTGGATCAAAGGGCATGCACAGCTTAAGAGCCCTTTGGGCATGGTTCCAAGTTGTTCTCCAGAATAGTTAGATCGTTTCACAACTCTACCAACAATGCATCAGTGTTCCAATTTTCTCACATCTTCTCCAATATTTATTATTTTCCTTTTCTGTCATATTAGCCAATCGGATAGGTGTGAGGTGGTACCTCACAATTGTTTTGATTTGCATTTCTCTAATCAATAGTGATTTAGAAAATTTTTTTCATATGACTATAGATAACTTAGATTTCTTCATCTGAAAATGGCCTGTTTATATCCTTTGACTATTTATCAATTGGGGATGTTCATTCTTTTCACCCTTAATAGCCTAGGCACACAAGAAAAATGAATCACTTTTTAACCATTCTTTTTAAAAATCTTAGAGAGGATTTACAAGTTGAATGCTCTGTTTACATCTATTACTATCATCAATTTGGTTTTTCAATAATACCTCAAATTCTTCCATTTTGTTGAAGCAAATCTTTTCTTTTTATTGATAATAGGGTCATTTGCACAGGAAATCTTACTTTGGGTTGCATTTTTTAAATCTTTTGCTAATCCCATTTCAATATCATACCTGATTTACTATAGTTTCAGAGTCATCATAGGCTAGTTGAAATGTCATCCTTTCATAGCTGAAGGTCCTTCTCATGGCTGCTTTAAAACTTTCTTGTTTAATATTGAAACTGTGAAACTTGACCAGTGTATGTTTTCAAGTTTCAAACAAAGATTTTCTCTTGGATGGCATTCATTAAATCAATAATTTACAATCTTCTTTCAAAGTTCTAGGCAGGTTTTTTTTTATTATTCCTTGTATCATGGTGTTCAAAATTTTAAAATTTTTCTCTTATGTTTTTAAAGCACATTCCATTTTCAAGGTTAGTTTTCTTGGCTTATGTGGAACTTATGTATTATTTCAACATTATTGACTCTTGTTTGCATTCTTCCCCATCTTTATTTTTGACTTCCAAATCTACCATACTCTCTTTCTGAAATTTCACTACTTGCCTGTGTTTCTTCATAATGGGTTCTAAATTGTCTGGTATTCATCTTAACTGTTATTCATCTTAAGCTTGATTTCTTTTTTAATACATTTTGGAATTTTTTTATTTTTCCCCTCTATGTAAAGAATGCATACAATTATCTCATTCATGGCCAGGGTGGGGGTGGTCCATTTTCCTAAAAATTTAACATATTACAATTTTGCTCTGAACTTTTATTATTTTCAATTTTCCTTCTATCTTTATGAATCTCAACTTTGATCTATTTTCTTCAAATGTAAGTTTATACTCTCTTCCTTCCCTTATGTATTTTTTATCTTTTGGTGTTTTTCTTATATTCCCCCCAAAAACCTTATTACTATCCTCTCTCCTGAGAACTATGATGAACAGCTTCACTTCTACACATACCCCTAAGATTGAATGTTCTCAGCTACCTTCATTTGTGTGATCTGGAGGTCAGAGCTGGTACTTGCTCTGAGTAAACTACATATGGAGGAGGACTGAACACAAATTATTATCTAGTCCTTTTTCTCCTTGGCATGGAAGTTTTTTCCCCCTTCCCAAGATCTGGTCTACTATGTCTTCTGTTCATACTCCTTTCCCTATCCCACCCATACATACAAATTCATAGTGCTTCCTCTTTGTACACGTTTGTATTACTGGGTAGAATTAACTTTTTGTCACCCATGTGAAATGTAAATTTCAGAATGAGTCACTGCCATTGGAGGTAAAAAACAGACAGATCCTAATATTCAAGCGAATGAGGTTACTTATGCCAGCCATGCTTGCCATGCAAGGTTGAAGGCAAGTGTGAATAGTGAATGGGAGCTCTAAGTATTTCATTTCTCTGATGAAATTCATGCAGCTTTTACCTTATATAGAGCTTCTGTCTTCTTATCATATTGATTAACTTTTAATTACTATGGATTTGGCACCTATTTCTTTCTGCTGATATTGTTACATTGAAAATATATGCTGAAAACAACCTTACCATCTTGCTGATCATATAACTTTGGTATTGATTTTTATCTTTGCTCTAACAAGTCTGAATGTGCATAAACAACTGATTCAAGAGGGGCTGACACATCAGTGAATAGTCATTTCCCATCTACTAAGATAAAATCAATTTGACTTTTTTGGGGGTCTTATTGGTGCTTTATGTATCATATGCCTCCTAACCCTTTTCTCTAAGTATTTGTGATGCTTGGGAGGCATGAGTTTTCTCTTTAAAGCTTTAAAAGCCTTTGACCTCTCTTGTCACTGAGTCCTGAACCTTATTTTCTGACATAGTCTTTACCATCTTCCTCATGCCCATTTTTTTCAATGGTAGTCAATAAAGGACTTCAAGAGTAAGTTGATATAATTTGTACCATCTTATCAGATTCTTCGTAAAATGTCTTTACTCCTCATCTTCTGTAATAGATATTAAAAGATAAGCTACAGTCATCTGAATGGGAGTTTGTTTTTCTTTTAATGGTTAGCATGAATACTGGTATGTGAGATGACCAAGTGTCCCATGAAATAATGTTTTCTGTTGCCTTCATATCTAAGTTTCATAGGGTTATGAAGCTGGAAAGGACCTTAGAGTTAATCAGGTCCCTTCCTCTCATTATCTACCTAAGGAAACTGAGGCTTGAGGTTAAATGGCTTATATAAGATCATACAACTGGTGCTTTAGGAAGGCTTTTAACTCAAATATCCCTGACTCCAAATCTCACATCCTCTCTATGAATCCACAATGTCACCTCACTGCCTGTGGAGTTTAGACAAAATGATCTCCAAGGTCTTAAGTCCTGTTCTAAATCTATATATCATGGGCATCTAAGTGATGCATTAGATAGAGCTCACGGCCTAGAGTCAGGAAGACCTGAGTTCAAGTCTGGCCTAAGACACTTCCTAGCTGTGTGACCCTGGGCTAGTACTTAACCCTGTTTGCCTCAGTTCCTCATCTGTAAAAAGAAGTGGAGAAGGAAAAGGCAAACCACTCCAGCACCTTTGTCAAGAAAATCCCAAAAAGATATCACAGAGTCAGACATGACTAAACAACAACAAAATCTATATATACATATTAATAGAATAAACCTAACTCCATGACATTTACTTTCTTCTTCAAGGAAAACCAGTGAGCCATCCATCCATTTAACTAATTTTCTTTTGTCTCCTAGTTTCATTTATAAGGAGAAAATCAAAATTTATATGATTCAGCCCTTCCAACAGCTTGCTCACTGGACACGGATCTCACATTTAGAATATTACTAGTTCAGTTAGAATTTATTGACAGTCTAAAAACTGTGTAATTCTCAGCACTATCCATCCTCTTTCATATTCATCTGCAGCCATCTGAAGAAACAGAAGTAGACTACATAAGACCAAGGGTTATTTTATAATTTTCTTTGTTTCAGTTGCTTTCATAGCTAAATAATTCATCACCTCTAGTCTTCTTGTGTTGAGTCTCTTCACATTTAGCTAGCTAGATAAGTGCTTGGAAAATAGGAAGGAAAAAAAAACTTTCCTAGCTCTACTCTAAATCTTTCCATTGGGGTAGACCCTTTCATACCTTGGGCTCTACTAAATATCATAAAAAATAAGTAAAGGCTGAATTTTTTTCAAAATATAGCACTTACATACATGTATACACATATATAAAATACTAAAATGTATAGAAATAGAAGGACCTTTTTTATCAATATTGTTTTAACTGTTAATATGATAATTTATTTAATATCAATGTATCCATCAATGAAGAAGTGTTTGACTCTTTCCCACAAGGAACATAGGTTAATCAGAGATATACTATCTGCAACTATTATTTGGCATAGCAACAGCAGTGTAAGAGATCAAAATAAAATTCCATTGAAATAACAAAAAAATCCATTAAAAATTTATGAGTTTTCTGACCAAGTCAAGTATAGAATTTATAGACATACAAATACAAAACTTTTTCCTCATTAATAAGTGAAAACAAATAATTGTAGGGATAATCAACATTCTTAAGTCAATTCTGCCAAAATATAAAAAGATGATGATACTGTCCAAATTATACTGTTATAGAATTAGACAAAATAATAAAATTCATTTGGAGAAATAAGATGTTAATAATATAAAGGTAAGTAATGAAAAATCTGAATGATCAAATCTCAAAATTTATTAAAAGATAGAAAGAGAAAAACACTAGAAAAATAAATCAACACAATAGATAAGTAATACCCAAAATTAAACATCCTAGCATTCTATGACTTTCTAATCCAAAACAACTTGTGTTCATCATATCTTCCACATATTTTTCTCATAGTCTGCATTTAGATAACCTTAGGGCAAAGTCTCTCACGCTTTTTTGTTCATAGCTCTAACATTTTTTTAAAAATTATTGGCATATAAGTGCTTCTTAATTCATTTATTTAATTCTTAAAATGGAAAGGGAAAAGGAAAATAATCTTAATTGCCATGTCAGTAATAAATTTCAGGATTTTGCAAAGAAATTATTCAATGGTAATTGAATATTGATAAAGATGGAGTGAGCTAGTGAATGGGACTAATTATAGAAGTAGAATTGTCTCAGCAACTATTTCTTGATTGCTAGGAGGCAGTCAAGGGTTCTACATAGCATCTTAGAGATTTATAGTAAGGGAGTGAGCTTTTTCCCCTTTCTTTGAGCTAAGTGGAAGAAAAAAAGTACATAAGAGGCATCACACAACACTAGGACTTTAGATCCTTAAACATTACAGGATACAGTTCCAGGTAAATGTTTTGTTTTGTTTTCCAGAAAGGTAATTAGAGTTACCATTAAAACACACACACACAAAGTTGTTCTGAGGGGTTAGGGTAATCAGAAACTATTTATAGGCATTCTGATTCCCCAAGGTAAGGTAAAATAAAAATAGTAGAAAAATAAAAAAAAGTTTCTGATTAATGAAAAAATTTGGAAACTACAAATGAATATAGAGACTGAAAACTATGTGATATGATGGAAATTTTGTTTTCCCCTAAATCTTGCTCTATATAATATCTTGAATTAAGTTGATAAGCAGAGGTAGTGACGAGTGTTAACTAAAATGTTCAATTCAATCCACTTCCAATGAACATTTAAGTAGATATTATATGGGTCATTGTGATAGACGCCTTGGAGGGTACAAGCAGTTCCTGATCTCAAGTAGAAAATATGACAAGTACACAAATGAGTATAATACAAGGGGGGCAGGGAGGAAATGTGGTAAGAACCAAAGAAGAAGTGCATGATGTACTATGAGGGAGGAAATGGTTGCATCCAATTGAAAGAATATAAATGGAGTGTGATCTGAAAAAGAAAGCATGGTAATCTCCTGACAGGGAAGAATTAGCATTCCTGTTAGAAGGAAAGGCATGAACATGATTCACAGGCAAGAAAGCTCAAGGTTGGTTGGGGAAACTGCAGCTAAACCCACTGTACTGTCTTTGAATTAATTTTGAAATTCAGAACTGACAACTCTTCGAAAATTATATCATTTTTTATCCCTGCTGTTACAAATCTTTCCCTTCAACTTTTAAAGACTATTTTTAAATTAAATTAATTTTTTAAAAATAAAAACAATTCAGTTAGCAATTCAGTGCCTATCCCTATTTATCCCTCTTTAAGCAACAGCTTCCTCTTTTCTTCCTTAGCAGAATTACTTCTGCTTGTACCATCAGAAATTCATTTCTGGAAATTTCCCATTCTTCTTTTATGGACTTACCTTGTAGTATTTCAAGGTAGGAAATCCTGTATTTTATGTTTTTATACCTCAGGCATCAATTCTGTCCTTTTTGGTAAGACTGAAGTCAAAAGTAGCAATTCTCTTTGTTCCTTCTTTCATCTTTTGAAGACTAAAATTATCATTATAGTCTGTCAATAATTGATCAACTATGCAGTCAGAGACAAATACAGAAACACGGGGGAGGGGAAGGGGGAGAAGGAGGATATAGAGGGAAAGGGGGAAGGAGAGAGACAGAGAGAGAGAGAGAGATTTGTAACTCTGGTTGCCTGTGTAAAACCAGATAGCTCAGCAGACAGAAAACAACTTCTAGTAAGTTATCACAAAAGGTCAGCTCTTAGGAATGCTTCTAACAAAGTTCATCAAAGAGAAAGAGGCGATTCATTTCTCCTCCCTCATCTGTTTCCTCATGTGAGCCTCCAATAAGGCAGAATTATTTCTGGCCCTCAAGAGGGAAAGAAGGAGAAGGGGAGAGGAGGGGAGAGAGAGAGACTTCTAGCTACCCTTATGCCAAGTTTATATGTTTTAAAAGAACTATTATTTTTTTCTTTGTGTCCAGATGTTCATTAAATTATTCCCATGATGTTATCTTTTCTTTATTCTTATGTTCTTCTGCCCTCCTGACATAGGTTAATATTCTTTTTTGTTTCTTCAAATCCCTTTTTTCTTCTTTGTTTGCCTTTTGAAGTTTTTTTTTTTCAAAAGAGGAATTAGGATAGTATTCCCCCCAGCCCTTTCTCATCTTCTAATAAAGACATTATTTTGAATCTAATTACTTACATAACTTGTACTTATTATGGGCAGAAATACAAATAAAATACACTGGCTAAAGGCCATTTCAAAATTCTTCTTGTCCTAATTGCTTCCTGGAAATGACAGTCTCAGTCCTAGGTCAATTCAACAATTTAATTCAAAAGACTTTAGTCAATATCATCTAAGTTCCATGCTCTATTTTAGGCACTAAGAAGCCCAAAACAAAACAGCTTCTGCTTTCAAAAAACTTATATTCAAATGGGGGAATGTGACAGACACATAGAAAATTGAGTACAAAATATAAACCAAGTAATTTCCTGGGGTGAAGGCACTAGTAGTTGAATGAGTCACAATAGACTTCTTGTGTGAGGCTGCACCTGATCTTAGCCCTGAACCAAATTAGGAGTTCTCTGAAATTTATTTAAGGAAAGAAGCTCATTCCATATATGGGGGACAGCCTGTGCAGTTGCATAGAAATAGGAGATGGAATAATATACTGGCCAGCTCCTTCACAGAACATAGAGGTTAGTTAGAAGCAAGTTGGAGCCTGATGGTAAAAGACTTTGAAGTCCAATCAGAGGAATTTCATTTTTTCACCATAAGGACAAAGAGCCACTGGAGCTTTATCAGTAAGGGAGTGCCAGGGCTTTGTTTCATATAGCAGATCGATGGCCAGTTGTTATTGAGAACTACTGTGTTACACTGTCTTTTTGCCATATCTGTTCATTGCATTGGTTGTGCAGATTCTCCAAAAGTTCTACCTATTTATAGCATACTTCCCACCTTTTCCTTTGATAATAATGATGCTGAACAGCTGCCTTTGATTGTCAATTAGCATATTCCTTCAATCAACCAGTGCAAACAGGAGCTACCTAACAGCTGCCCATTTAGTTTCCCATGACAGTGAGTCAAGTAAAATACAATTACCAGCCATTTCTCACCTCTTCCTATGTTTTCTCTCTTCTTTTCATTGCAGATCATTTATAACAAGTTCCATTTTATTGGTTCTCTGGACATCATTCCTTTGACCCTGACTTAATAGGTAGAAGCTATAAAGATACTAAGCACCGAGGGAAAATAAGCAGTATCTATAGTGTCCATGTTGCATTTCCTTATCTATTAAGTAATAGTGAACTGATGTCCACACACAAGGCCTACACAAATTCACACAAATGTTATGTTTTGCTCTGTGCCTAAATAAATTAATAAGCCATGAAACACATTGATCAAAAAAAAAGAGATTAGACTAGAGGAAGAAATATGAAGGGTAAAGATTTGTTTTAGCAACTAGATATAGTCCAATTTATAAACCAAGATTTTTTTTCCTGGCTAAGTTAATTATGACCTGGAATAATCAACCAATTCAATTCTAAACAAATATACAAATATATTTATATGATACATAGTTTTGTTCTGAAAATGAGCTGCACTGTATACTCCCTTAATATGATTGTGTTCAAAATAGATTTTGTTTGCTCCACTTCTAACCTTTTATGGTAAGAGATAAATATTGAGTATAGAGTTTGCTATTGATCTCTTTTATTACCCTTCACCTGAATCTACTACATTTGTTAGTTGCCATTGGATATACTCTCTCTCACACAAATACACACATATGTATGTATATGTATATGTCATCCATCTGTCATTCATCTGCCCAGAGAATGACTATGACAGGTTTAAAGTGGGGTTCCACATTCCTAAAACTCACACCATTTTGCATCTGCTGCTCTATGTGGCAGCTCCCCCTAACCAGAATGAGGTTGTAAGGAGGCAACACAGGATAAGCTCATCATTTCTTAACTCATCACATGACTCTGATTAGAGGGCTGGAGAGCAAAGTACCAAATTCCTTCCTATGCCTTCCTTTACAGAAGGTAGAAACAGAATTCTCTGTACCTTCCACTTTGCATCTGCTTCTCTGCCTGTTTTCAACTCCATGAAACAAGATGATCCCATGTTGGGTAGACCCGGGTTTTCTCTTTTCTCTATATCCTTAATTTTCTACCTCATTTTGTGTATCATATCCTCCCATTAGATTATAAGACCCTTCAGGACAAGGATTGTCTTTCTGTAATCCCAGTGCTTGGTACAGAGTTTGGCTCAGAGTAGGTGCTTAATGAAGGTTACTGAATATTGCATGTTGGATAACTCATCAACCAGAGAAATGTGTTTACTTTCTACAGTTCTGAAAATAAAGAACTCATCCCTCCCCTTCCATAAACTTGGGATGCATTCTTCAACATGCACAGAGCATCACTAGGAAGAATGAATCTACACATAGAATACACTAGTGTGTGTACATATTTAGAGAGCACATGTGCCAAAGGACTCAGTCAGTCAACAAGAATTTATTAAGTTCTTACTATGTACCAGGCACTCTGCTAAGCATTGAGAATGCATAGAAAGCCAGATATAGGTGCTGCACTAAATGAACTCTCATTTGAATGAAACTTATCCCTCTAATGCTCCAGCATCTTAATATCCTTTCTTTTCTCATGGTATAGTCACACTGTTCTTCCTTCAATGCCAGGCTCCTTCTTGGTAGGTCACTTTACTGGACTCCCTGGGCCCACTCCTTACTGCAGCTCAATTCCTGACTGAGAGCTGACTTTCTCTTAATTCCCAGAAATGATTCTGCTTTACTGAATGCTGACATGAAGGAAGAAATGAGTGAAAAGAAAGAAATCCTTTCCCGTTCTTTGATGAACCTTGCAAGAAGCATTCCTAAGAGCTGACCTGTGTTGACTTCTTAGAAAATATTTTCTGTCTACAAAACTGTCTGGCTTCATACAGGCAAGTAGGGGTACAAATTATCTTTCAGCCAGTCAATGGTTAGCCGCCCTATAATTCCATCAATTTGATGGGGGGGAAATTTCTCTATACCTTCATAAGAAGCAGTGAAGTATAAACATTTCTTTATACTTCCTTTAGGAACTATGAATGGATCACTCTTCCTAACTCTTTACAAGCTGTAAAGAGAACACTCAGAGCATAAATCACTAAGAGACTTAGAGATGATAGATAGATTGACAGAGATAGATGGATAGATAGATAGATAGATAATTCTTTATAATTATTTTCAGTGTATGTGTATATGAGTGACTGTAAAAAAATACCAATTGCTGCTGGTACAGAGGGTACAGAGGAGCTATAAAATTGTATCATCTTCTCAGGTCTGGACTCATACACAAACAAAATAGGTTTAGTCTTTCAGGAGCCTAAAAGAGTCAAACCTTTATTTATTTGTTTATTTATTTACTTATTCAGTTCTCTATATATTTATGTTGGAAACTCAGGGAACATTACTTAAAGCTAAAGTTTGTGTCATATGTAGCATCTCCCCAAGAAGGGCAGTTCAAAGATATTCAGTGTATGATGTTGAACAGGTATAGGACAGGTATTTATTTCCTCTAAAGCAAAGAAATTCTTAACATACACACATGACACACAGTACATACAAGTATGCACTGACTGAAAAACAAACAGCAGTAACTTTAAACCAGTATTATATATTCTCCTTACAGATAGATATTTGAAACATCAATGAATGATACATTTTGCACTGTTTAATAGGTATTTAACATAACATCCTGTTTCTGTGCTAAGGAGTGCCCTATATGTCCTTGTGTTCTGGCCAGCCTGGCTAGGGGTTGGACTCATCTCCTGTCAATGGTCAACCTTTTGTTCCAGAAGCACTATAGCTGATGGAGAGAAGGCATATTTTTCAATGCAGTGAGGACCAGCTGAGGACCCAGAATTTCCCAATCTTTTATACTTACAAGAGTGCCTTCAAGACTGTACATCACAGGGCCAGCTAGGTGGTGCAGTGGATAGAGCACTGGCCCTGAAGACAGGAGGACCTGAGTTCAAATCCGGCCACAGACCAAACACTTGACGCTAGCTGTGTTACCCTGCACAAGTCACTTAACCCCAATTGCCTAAAAAAAGGCTGTATATCACCACCTTGGACTTCCTATAGTTTGATGTCAGCTTTAGATACCATATGGGAACACTCACTGTGATTTTGAGGTAGAGAAGCAACTCTTCTTTTGTCTCTCATGGAATATCCAAAAGTTGATGCCAAAGTGAAGTCAGTCAAAGGAAGAGAGAGACAGAAGACTCACTTTCTTTTTAAGGCCACTGAATCTTATCTGTTGCATAAACTAGTAAATAATTGCTTTATCATCCCAAAGGAATAAACCCTTCCAAAGTGAGCATGTTTCTGCAGAAGTGTCAAGGGCAACTCAAAATATTATCCAGGGAATTGCCCCTATAGCCCTTTCTCTACACATATTTCATGACATTTAACTCCTGCTCCATATATATTATTCAACTGCCTGAGAGATCTTAATCAAGGGTTCTTAACCTAAGAGTCTGTGGCTAGATTTCAAGGGGATCTTGAACTTGTATTTAAAAGTAATCTTTATTATCATTATACCTCTAACTAAAATTGGGCATTTATTTCCTTCAATTATGAGAAGGGGTCCATGGTTTTTACCAGAGTGTCAATGGAGTCCATCATACACACACACACACACACACACACACACACACACACACACAAAGTTAAGAACTCAGTATGTAAAGAATTCAACATCTCCCCATGCTTATTTTTGCTGAACATATATTACATATGTGTATATATGTATATATAATGTATATATATGTGTGTATGTATATATATATATAAAATCAGCTTATACTTATAAGAGCTAATTGCTAATTTTTAGTATACACATTTACATTTTGGAAATTGACACACTTTATAGCAAGACTTGATTTATTGTTTTGTTGTTTTCTTTAGACTTAAGAAGGTGATAGAGACTGTATTAATAATGTATTTAAAACTCAAAAGTATGTCATGCATGCATTTTTCCCTAGGGAACCAATTATTAAAGTTTAACAATACACACGCATAAGCATGGATATATATATACACACACACACATAAGTTCATGTATGTATCTGTAAATATATACACATATATGTACATGTATATACATGTTTATATGCATACATATATGCACATATATGCATACACCTTACCTAAGATTTCATTGATTCATTGATATAGAGAAATTACCTTGAAGAAAATCCTTCTACCAAAGGTGGTCTTTTTCTGATCAGCAATTTATATTCTTAGAGTGGCCTGGTATATTGAGAGATCAAATTACTTACCAGACTCACACAGCAAATAAGTCTCAGAAGCAAAATTTGAACCCAGGTTTTCCTGATTCTTATACTCAATCTCTAAGCTTTATGAAACTGACTCATCACAACAACATTCATACAGTGGTTGAATATAACCACTAGTGCTTTATAAAAGTGCTTTGTGTATCTCATTTGCTCCTTGTAACAACTCTGTAAGACAAGTGCTTTTATTATTCCCATTAACAGATGAGAAAACTGAAAAGGAGAGATAAAATGACTGCCCAGGGTGATATAGTAACTATGTGTCTGAGATAAGACTTGAGTTCAGGTCTTCTTGACTCCAAGTTTGCTATGACACCCACTCTTCTCACAATGAATTAGTGACATAGTGTATAAAAGGCCTAGCCTTAGAGTTAAGAAGATAGCAAATGTGTATCCATATATAGGGATACGATATGCTCTTACTATATTGAAAGTAATGTTATGGAGGTTTCAGAATGATATTTTTAGGATGAGTTTGCAAGGGATGATGGACACGATTGAGTTATAATCTGTACTAGTGAAAGGATTACCCACATCAATGAGATGATAGATCCATTCAAGTATTTTGATATGATTGTCAAAGAGATTTCACTTTGATAGTTATGAGTAGCCCATGTAGGACTGGATTTGGTGTAAAATTGAAATAGAAAACTTCTTAGATCCTCTATAACTCTCAGATGTTATGACTGCATAAATAATATGCTATCAAAACATTCAGATGTAAAAGTTGAGCTTACCAAACATAAAATAAAGAATGATTACAAAAGCATTTTTGAATTTGTACTCACCAGAAAGAGAGAGAGGTCGTTTACAAATTAGTATTCAGTTTAAAAACTGTGAGATATATAAATAGCTTTTCAAAAGCACATATGATATATAACATAATGTGAAATACATGTGTTCTGCATATCCTTCTGATCAAAAGCAAAGAGGTACTCAGGATAAGCTCAGAAGCAAAAGACGGATTGCAAAGAGTGAAAGTTAATTGAAAGCTGGACATTTGTAATTTGTAACTTAATGACCATTGTTAGTTAAGTGCAAGATGCATTATTCAGGTGTTTATATAAGCTTTCATTTGCCAATATTGTTAATGGTGGAGCAGGAGAAGTAACTTTAAAGTCAATGTATAGTGGACTCAGAGGTTGCTGAGCTAAGTGACTTGAGAAGAAGATAAGTTAAATAAAAAAGCAACTCATTCTTCTGAAGGGCTTAGGTTAAAGGAGAGAGAAGAAAAATATTACTTAATAAATTTTAAATGCTCTTTCCATTTATGGGCATTATAAAGTTGTGATGTTCAATTATGGCTTCAAATAAGTTTGCAGCAAAATAATTTATTAGAACAACATATTTAAGTATGCTTATTTATTTTTTTATTTTTTATACTGTAATATCAATTTATTTTTTTCTTTTTTTCCCATAAATTTATTTATTTTAGTTTTCAACATTTACTTCCACAAGATTTTGAGTTCCAAATTTTCACCCCATCTCTCCCCTCCCCCATCCCATGATGGCATGCATTCTGAATATCCCTTTCCCTAGTCTGCCTTCTCTTCTATCTCTCCCCCCTTTCTCTTATTCCATTCCCCTTCTATTTTCCTGTAGGGCAGGATAGATTTCTGTACCCCATTTCCTGTATTTCTTATTTCCCAGGTGCACGTGAAAACACTTTTTTAAAATGTGTGTTTTTAAAATTTGGGGTTCCAAATTTTCTCCCTTCCTCCCTTCCCACCCACCCTCATAGAAAAGGCAAGCAACTCAATATAAGTTATACATGTGCAGTTATGCAAAACACTTCCATAGTAGACATGCTGTGAAAAACTAACTCTATTTCCCTTAATTCTATCCTGCCCTCCCATTTATTCTATTCTTTCTTTTGACCCTGTCCCTCCTCAGAAGTATTTGCTTCTGATTACTCCCTTTCCCAATCTGCCCTCCTCTCTATCATCCCCCTACTCACTTGTCCCCTTCCCCCCCCATTTTCCTGTAAGGTAAGACAGATTTCCACACTCAATTGAATGTGTGTGTTATTCCCTCCTTAAGTCAAATCCTATGAGAATAAGATTCACTCACTCCCTCTCACCTTCCCCTACTTCCCCTCCACTGTAAGAGTCTTTTCTGTTTTTTTTGTGAGATAATTTGCCCCCTTCCACCTCTCCTTTTCTCCTTTTCCTAGTATAATCTTCTCTCACCCCTTAATTTTATTCTCCAGATATGACCCCTTCATCTTCAATGTACCCTATGCCCTCTGTCTATCTATCTATCTATCTATTTATATACATACATATAATTTTTTCCCTCCAACTACTCTAATACTGACAAATGTCTCATGAGTTACAAATATCATCTTTCCATGCAGGAATGTAAAGAGTTCAACCTTAATAAGTTTCTTATGATTTCTCTTTCCTGTTTACCTCTTCATGTTCTACTTGAGTCTTGTACTTGAAAGTCAAATTTTCTATTCAGCTCTGATCTTTTCATCAAGAATGCTTGAAAGTCCTCTATTTCACTGAATGGCCATTTTTTCCCCTGAAGGATTATACTCAGTTTTGCTAGGTAGGTGATTCTTGGTTGTAATCCTATCTCCTTTGCCCTCTGGAATATTATATTCCATGCCCTGTGGTCCCTTAATGCAGAAGCTGCTAAATCTTGTGTTATCCTGATTATGTTTCCACAATACTTGAATTGTTTCTTTGGCTTCTTGTAATATTTTCTCCTTGACCTGGAAACTCTGGAATTTGGCTACAATATTCCTAGGAGTTTTTCTTTGGGGATCTATTTCAGGAGGAGATTGGTGGATTCTTTCAATTTCTATTTTGCCCTCTGGTTTTAAAATATCAGGGCAGTTTTCCTTGATAATTTCTTTCTTTTTTTAATTTTTAGGCAATTGGAGTTAAGTGACTTGCCCAGGGTCACACAGCTAGTAAGTGTCAAGTGTTTGGTCTGAGGCCAGATTTGAACTCAGGTAGTCCTGACTTCAGGGCCAGTGCTCTATCCACTGTGTCATAATTTCTTGAAAGATGATGTCTAGGCTCTTTTTTTTGATCATGGCTTTCAGATAGTCCAATAATTTTAAAATTCTCTCTCCTGGATCTATTTTCCAGGTCAGTTGATTTTCCAATGGGATATTTCACATTGTTTTCTAATTTTTCATTCTTTTGGATTTGTTTTACAGTGTCTTGATTTCTCATAAAGTCACTAGCTTCCAATTGCTCCATTCTAATTTTTAAGGAAGTATTTTCTTCAGTAATCTTTTGAACTTCCTTTTCCATTTGGCCATTTTTGCTTTTTAGGGCATTCTTCTCCTCATTGGCTTTTTGGACCTCTTTTGCCATTTGGGTTAGGCTAATTTTTAAGGTGTTATTTTCTTCAGTATTTTTTGGGTCTCCTTTAGCAAACTGTTGACTTGTTTTTCATGACTTTCTTGCATCACTCTCATTTCTCTTCCCAGTTTTTCTTCTACTTCTCTCACTTGCTTCTCAAAATCCCTTTTGAACTCTTCCAAAGCCTGGAATTGATTCATGTTTTTCTTGGAGGTTTTGGACGTATGAGCTTTGACTTTGTTGTCTTCTTCTGATTGTAGGTTTTGGTCTTCTTTGTCACCAAAGTAAGATAATATAGTCTGACACTTTTTGCGCTGCTTACTCATGATCCCAGCCAATTACTTGAGTCCTAAACTCTTTGTTAAAGTAAGAGTCTGCTTCCAATGTGGAGAATGTACTGTCCCAAGCTTCAGGGGTTTGTACAGCTGTTTTCAGAGATACTTCTAGGGACCTATAGATTTTCAGTTCTTCCAAGGTGCTTTGATAAGGGGCTAGGTGTTTCCTCTCCACCACAACAACAAGCTCCACCACATCAGCACTCCTCTGCGCCCTAGGACAGCCCCTCAGAACTGTGACCAAGATCCAAGCACAGTCAAAGCAAGAGATTTCTGCTTCAGCTCTCACAAAGAGATCTCTGCAATCCCCCTCTGATCAGCCACTGGATTCCCCCTCAGTCTGTGGACCGGAAGCTCAGGAGGCAGCTGCTGCCCCAGAACTTGGCGGCTGAGACCTAGCTTCTTCTCTCACCCACACAGACTTTTTCCACTGACCTTCTAAGTTGTCTTTGGCTCCAGGTCGCTGCGGCCTTCGTGCCTATGCCAAACTGTGCTCCTCTCCCCTCCTGGCTCAATATACCTTTCAGATAAACCATCCAGATTGTCTTGGGCTAGAAATTTGTTTCGCTCTGGTTTTTTTGTGGGTTCTGCTGCTTTAGAATTTGTTTAAAGCCATTTTTTTTACAGGTATTTGGAGGGATTTGGGGGAGATTTCAAGCAAGTCACTGCTTTTACTCCTCCATCTTGGCTCCGCCCCTCTCTTGGCTTCACCCCTCCTGCTTATTTAAGTAGATGTTTTTTCCCCTTCTTTTTTGCGAGTGATAAATTGACATACTCCTTCATAGGCTACAGGCCTAAAATTTCAACTCATTTCCTTTAAGTTTCTTTTCTTAATTTCATTTGCATAGATTATCCCAAATATAACTTTAAATTCTAAAAAGGGATTCCAATGTTATGATAAGGGCATGTTCTGTTTAGACTCCTAGCCATTCTCTATCTAGGAAATGACCTATAAATTTTTTATCAAAACATAGTATGAAATTCAAATTATACTATATATGGGAATCTTGGGCCCGATGACTATCACACTAACTGAAAATTGAAAACTAAATCTTCTGAAGTCATTCACCTATATCAATATTTCTTAGGTCTAGGCAGGTTGTTAAAATAACAACCCTACTGAAAACCCAAACATTCAGGCCATTAAACACAAACTACTGATTAGCTCAAACCTCTAGTTTTTAGTTCTTAGCCTTCAGTAACCATCAGCTCAAATTGTTGCAATATGGATAGTTTATACAGCCTTGCATCTGAAGACCAAGGATTCCTATCCCTTAGATATCACTTAATTTATGGTGATATCTCTAATAGCTACTAATTGGGTATTCTAATGTTAACATTTTCTTTTTCTTACTACTTAGGATAATATATAATTTTATTTTATTTATTTTGAGGATGATGATAATGATGATAATGATGATGATGATGATGATACCTAAAAGAAAAAATCAGTGAGGTTTCATATTATCTTGCTAGGACTGAGTTTAATCCAAACCATTTCCTAGCCATCCACAGCTTCCTTCTACCTGAAGCTTGGATATAGTCCCTGGAACCCAAGACTCTGGTAAGTGAGCTTTTGCTTTATTTTACTCTGGCCCAGACCTCCATATCACTTTAGCCATCTCCCTCCCATGCCACCAAATAAGTCTTCCAACCTCGACACCAACTTTCTACAATTGTTTATGTGTTCCCTTTCTCTATTAGCATGTAAGGCTCTTAAAGGTGAAAATTATTTTTTTCTTTATTGTATAAGTATCCCCAGCACTTAGCAAAATGTTTAGAACATTATAGTGTTTAATAAATGTTTTATAGTGTTTAATAGATATAGTATTCAATAATCTCTCTCTCTCTCTCTCTCTCTCTCTCTCTCTCTAATTATCTATCCATCATATCCCAAGGCCTGATGTAAGAAAAGACTGGCCCAGAACCAGAATGGAAGCAAGAGGGTACATCCCTTTTCTTGTTTCATGTTAATAATGTGATATTTTAAATTGTGTGTGTGTGTGTACATATATACATATATGTGTATATATATATATATATATATATATATATATATATATATATATAATCTCAAGAGTACAGGAAGAGATGGGACAGGAAAAGAAAGAAAATTTATTATCTTGGAAACTGACAAACACCTACGTAGATAACAGTATGGAGGGATAGCTACAAGAAGGACCACAAGAGTGGAGGTCCAATGTAATACAAGAAAAAAAAAACAGCCAGAATTTGAACCCAAGATAAAAGAACATAGGCAATGATATGTATATGAAATCAGAATTAAATTGCCAAGACTTTGGAGGTTGAATGGGCATTTGCAAGGCTATGCAAATTTCAATAAATAACAACTGAATTGGCATGTGGCTGATGTCAGAATGACAGGTGGAGGGATAAGACATGAGTCACATCTACCAATGTCAGAGGATCAGAGGAAAATGGGAAGTGACTTGATGTACATAAGGGCAGGAATCCAAGCAAGGATTTGGACTTGAGTTGTATAAATTCAGGGAGCTAATTAGCTTTAGTTGGAGCTATATATGTGTAGTAAAGTACTCAGATAAATCCAGGCCCCTCTACGTTATTCTCTACAACTGCAGAGGCCATGAGAAGATGGGAAGTCAGGGAGCAACAATTAGAAAGAAGTTTAAATTATTCATGTTATTTGGTGGTAACTTGGGAAAACAACAATAATATTAATTAATTTTGGTGTCTGCCTATTGGAACAGGGATACTAAATAACCTTTTTATTTCTTCATATTTTAGAAGTAAATACTATAAATCTGAGCTCACTTTAACTGTTGTGGATTTAACAGACTGTTTCTGAGAATTTTCTGTGTCATTGAACATTCAGATGAGAAGGGACATATAATTAGGTACTCAATTTTACTAAATTGTGGGAAAATTGCTTCATGTGAATTAACCTTCTCATTTTCTCTAGAGCATAGCTGTTTTAGGCAAGAGACTGTGTGGTGTAAAAGACAGAATAATGTGCCTGAAATCAGGAGGACCTGCATTCAAATCTTGCCTAGATGAGCAATTGGTTGTGAGATCTTGGGCAAGTCACTTAACCTCTGTATGCCTCAATTTGTTACTTGCCATTGAGGGATGGGGGATGGAGGGAATTCAGCCCCTCTAAGATCACTTTAAGGTCTAAATGTATGATTTTATGACATTTGCCAATATTTCTTTATACCTTCTATATGCACTATATACATCTTGTACATATAGCATCGTCTGTATGCTGTGTTTTCCTCTATCTTTGTACTCCCAGGGCTTAGCGGAGTGGCTGGCTCATAGTAAGCACTCAATAAGTGCTCATTAATTGACTGACCTGCAGTGACCAGAACAGTGCTGATCTATCATTTCCTGCAGCTGCCACCTCATAGACAGCCTCCTTAGGTGAGAAGACCTTGTGCCATGAGTACTTTGGCACCCTGAGCCTTCCATCTCCTGCTGTGCACAATGAGGAAAAACTGCTAGAGATTGGGCCAGACATCTTCTAACTTCCCCAAAGCAACTACTTCCACCTGTACCAGTAAAAGACATCTTCCACCTCCTGGTGACAACATATTCTCCTAACTGGGATGTGGAGAATCTCCAATGTAAAGAAGAACAACCCTCACTTAGAATTTAGACCTCTAATCTCCTGTTGTGCCTGCCCTTTGAGGGAAGGAGAATTATGCTCTTGACTTAATGATGGACATTCTCACACCTGGTCACACTCTTCACATTCCAGTAACTAGCAACTCCTATGAATCATCATCTAAAAATGATCCTTCATCCCCCTCAACCCTCCCACTCCAAAGTTTCATCCTGGCTCCACCCAGTCCTTGCACTATGCCCTCTGGCATGCCTGTTCTATAGGTAACAAGCTTCTCTTTATCTTAGATCTTTTCTTCTCCCACCCGTTCCATCTACCAACTTTTAATGAAACCTAGCTTCCCTCAGAAGACCCAGTCCCCATGGTGACCCTTTTGAGTACTTACTGTACCTTCATTTATTCTCTTGAATCTATTCATTCTTCTCAAGGCAAGGGAATTAGGATACTTCTTGTTTCCCCATTGTCACTTCTAGGTTCTTCCTCTTCCTCCATCACTAAGTAACCTCTCTTCTTTTGAGGTTCATCCTGATCATCTCTGCCACCCAATCTAACCCACAGATCACTCCCCTTTCTTCCTCAATGAATTCTATATTTGGTTAATAATTTTTCACTCTTTCTTAACTCTTGTCCTCATAATAGGGAACTTCAGCATACATATTGATTTGCCCTCAATACCTCAATCTACTCAGCTCCCTTGAGCTATTACTTCAACCAACTTCAGCCACACACAAAGATGTCATACTCTTGATCTTGGTTTAGCCACAAATGTACCATTTCCATGTTCAAGAATTCTGTGATCCTTTTATATGAATATTGGCTTTTCACCTCTCCCTCTGCCTTCCTTACAGAGGTTTCCAAAGTAGGCAATACTGCCCTCCAGGGGGTGCTGGAAAGTTGAGGGGTGATAGTAGCCTTGGGTGAAATTGGGGGGCATTGAATAAAAATAAATGGTGGAAATAAATAGTGGGAAAATTAATTATGGAAGCATAAGGAAAGAAGAGAAGATACAATTTTGAAAACCGTTCATACGCATTTTATCTATTGTGTAACAGAGTTAAAGTCATAGTGATCACATTATTTTCCAAATAAACATGCAAAATGCAAGTTATAACCAATCAGTGATTAAGTCCACCAACAAGTCTTAAGAAGCAAGTATTGGTAGTTAAGCATGTTGCACATTATTGGGAAGTTCAGCATGTAGTGGCAGGAATCTGTGTGCATAATGATGTGTTTACAACATGATACTATACAGTTACATGACAAAATATTGCATCATCAAAATTAAATGTAGGAAAAAACCCACAAATTACTCTACCACTCTCCACACCAACTCTTTCAAACCTCCTCATCCCTTTTCAAACTTCCCAACGCTCACCATCATCCCCTCCCCCTACTCTCTCAGCTAAGAACCTTGCTTCAGAACTTACAGAAAAAAATTAAGGCCATTCACTGGGAACTCCCTTTTCATCTCTCTTCTTTATCTCCTGTCACTCAGGTTCTTTCGGCCACTTTCTCCTCCTTCACCTATGTCTCACATAATAAAGTGGCCTTCTGCCTTACCAAGGCTAACCTTTCTACTTATTCAAGTGATCCCATTTCATGCCATCTCCTTTAACAAAACGCTCCTCTTTCATCCCTATCTTTCACTTATTTTTCAATTTATCTCTCTCTATTGACAAGAAATGCCCATGTTTCCCTATCCTAAAAAACAAACAAAAAACAACACCTCACTTGTTCCTTCCACCCCCACTAACTATTATCCTATATCTCTTCTGCTTTTTTAGCTAAACTCCTCAAAAAGACCATCTACAATAGGTGCCTCCACTTTCTCTCTTCTTACTCTCCTCTTAAGCCCTTACAATCTGGTTTCTGGTCTTATCATTCCCCAAAGCTACTCTCTCCAAGGTTATTAATGATCTTTTAGTTGCCAAATCCAATGGCCTTGTCTCATTCTTCATTCTCTTTTATCTCACTCTCTTTTCTCTCTAGGTTTTGTGAATATTACTCTCTCCTGGTTCTCTTTCTGTCTGTCTAACTAATCCTCCTCTGTCTCTTTTGCTGGATCCTCCTCCAGATCATGCTATGTAATGGTAGATATCCCTTAGAGTTCTATCATGGTCCCTCTCTTCTATTCTATATTACTTCACTTGTTGATCTCATCAACTCCCAAGGATTTAATTACCTTCTCTATGCTGATAATCTATCTACCTACCCTATCTACCTACCCTGCCCCAATCTCTATGCTAACCTCCAATCTCACATTTTCAGCTACCTTTCAGGCATTTCAAACTTGATGTCCAATGTGTCCAAAACAGATCTCATTATTTTCTTCCCCCCACCTTCCCTATTATTGTAGAGGGCAAAACCATCCTCCCAGTCCCTCAGGCTGGATCCTGAATTCCTCACTATGTCTCACTCCCCATATCCAAGCTGTTACCAAGAGATGTTGATTTCACCTTGGAAACATCTTTTGAATATGCCCTTTTTATCCTCTGATACTACCACCAAGCTAGTGTAGATCTTCATTACCTCATACTTGAATTATAGCAATAACATATGATGGTTTTGCCTGGCTCAAGTCTCTCCCCACTTCAAGCCATCCTCCATTTAGTCACTAAAGTGATTTTTTTCTCTAAAATGCACATCTGATCATGCCATCTCCCTAAAGCCTAATGGTTTGACTTTCAAAGCCCTTCACCACACCTACTCCTACCTTTCTTGTCTTATACCTTACTTCATGACAGGTATTCTTTGATCTAGTGACACTGGCCTTCTGTCTGTTCCACAAACAAGACACTCCATCTCTGGGGTCCAGGTTTTCTCTCTGAGTATCCCCAGTGCCTGAAATGCACTCTCTCCTCTACTGCAACAATGGGCCTCCCTGGCTTCCTCTAAGTCTCAACTAAAATCCTATCTTCTACAGGAAATCTTCCCAACCATTCAACTCCAGTACCTTCTGTTAATTATATCCTATTTATCCTGTATATGATTGTGTTTTTATATATTTCTTTGAATGTTGTCTGCCTGTTAGATTGTAAGTTCCTTGAGAGCAGGGTCTGTATTTTGTCTTTTTTTGTATTCCCATCACTTAGCGTAGTACATAGTGAGTGCTTCAAGAAATGTTGATTGATTGATTGATCCTGTAGTAGGTGATTTACATGATTTTAATGATTTATTTATTTTAATATAGTCTAAATGAAGTGATCAAAGTACCTAGTTTTTCATCAATCCAATCCATTGATCCATTACACACACACACACACACACACACACACACACACACACACACACACACTAAATTTAGACTCCTAATAAAAAAGTGTCCCAGGCTACTATATCTTTTCTTTTTCTTTTCTTTTCCTTTTCTTTCTTTTCTTTTCTTTTCTTTTTTATTTTTTCTTTTCTTTCTTTCTTCCTTCCTTCCTTCCTTCCTTCCTTTCTTTCTTCTTAGGAGACGAAATTTTTACATAAAGAACTATTAATGTTAAGAGCAATGGCCCTTTATGATGGGTGAATTTTACCTCACACCAGGGAAGCCATCTAATTATAAACAGTCTTCAAGATGAGGGAGAGGAAGGGGGAAAGGCAAAGACATATTAGCATTATAGTTACTCCATGGACAAGAAGACAACCAGATCTCTAGACTTCTGACGAATACATCTGAAACAGGGTCTTGGATGAAGTGATTTTGAGGGCACAGAGAAAGCAGAAAGGAAAGGTCAGTTGTTTTATAGAGTGGGGCTAGTCTTTACTCAGATGCTTCTGATTATTTTCCCATTTCTTATATCACTATCAAATGAGCACTAATTAGGAAGCTGTAAATTTCCATCCAGGAATACTGGGTGTCCCTGTACACCCTGTGTACAGGAAGTCTTGTGCAGTTTTAAACTTTAATAGCATTAAGTTTAAGCTTTAAAAGCTTTAAACTCCATTAAGACTTTGGGGATGACCATTTTGGGAGAGAGAGGAATTTCAGAAAGGGATCAGGACAGGATGGAGGGAAAACCACTGTGTGTGTGTGTGTGTGTGTGTGTGTATACACGTGTGTGTGTGTCTGTGTGTATGTCTGTGTGTATGTATATATATGGTACGTGTATGTATACGTGTATACATAAGTATACGTGTGTATATATATATATATATACACACATATATACAGATTTAATGGTTACTACTCAAATTAATGGAGGAGAACTGTGTGAGTAATATGAAACCTAATTTTGAAATTAGATTCTGCTCTGGTGTTCTTCTAGCGAAAGATGGTGAATAAGGTAGAGTTAAGATGTTAAAAAAAAAAAGATGTGTTTGGAACATTTGTGCATTAACAAGGTTGACACCTGACTGTGTCTAGGTTTTGAGATGTTTACATTATGTTGGATGTCTCCTTAAGTTAAAACATGTAATTTGAAAAAAAATAACCTGAAGGGTAGATTCAAAGCCAACAATGACTCACATTATTTGTATCCTATCCTCATTCCATCAAATAAGGCTTTGTTCTTAAATTAGTGAAGAATATGATTTGTAATAAGGCCATAAAATTCATGTTCAGTGTAACCTCATAAATTCCAAACCCAGCAATTCAGAATTTTGTGATAATGCAACATGAATTTTTCTCTACATATGATGGAAGAGGTTGGTATGTGAAGTACTAATATAAACAAAATTTAAAAGTTTGAATTAGTTAAAGAGCTTTGGTATATTGTTTTTTAATAGCATAGTTAATTTTAAATGAATTTTATCTATTTATCAATTCATGTGCCTGTCCCAAAACCTGAGCTTTGAAATATTGTACTAGTAATTGAATATCCACTTTTCAATAATTTTAAAAACTCCATTTTGAGGCCTTATCATAATGTGGCAATGCATAATTGTTGGCAGGTCTTATCAAAGTGGAAAGCCTTTGAGCATGGATCCAGCATGAGAAAAAGTGCTTTATCATCTGAGGATCTACCTAACTTCAGGGAGTCTTCTTACCAGAATTGTGGCCTCCAAGTGGTGATTTTTATTTATTTATTTTTAAAATTGGAGTCCATGGAAATTCAGGAAATCATTAGTCATAAAAGAGTTATAATCTGCCTCAAGGAATTAATGAATGTATAAAGTATTTATTAAACAATTACTATGTGAAAACACTGGGTTAAGCACCAGCGATACAAATAGACCATGAAGGAAGTCCCTGCTATGAAGGAGCTCACATCAGCTTTAAGTCAGATGGAAATATCCCATGATTCTTAGGTTACAGCAGCATAGCAGAAGTGAATATTATTTCCACTGATAAAATCATATAAGTTTTTGAAGTTGAACCATTTGACAGTTACAATGATTTTAGTGTCAAGAACTTTCTTTTCTGGGTCTTTAGAAGTTATGGTATAGTAATTCCAGAAGTGATTTGCCAGGGTGTATCTCCAAAGGATTGCTTCCCAGAATGATGGCTGCAGACACTGGATTAGTCACTTTGCAATTCCCAAGAACCTTGGATTATAGATGCTAGACAGTTTCCAAGAGTCTGAAAGGAAAAGGTGCCTGAAGATGACAACATTGTTTTAACTTGCCTGGTACATGTTGCCTTCTCTCTCTCCTTCAAGTTGCTTTGCTACTTCAGCTAGACTGGTTTGCAAGGCCTGTGAGTTGGAGTCTGTTATCATTGATGAAGATGTCTGGCCCCTTCTCTATAGAAGTAACAGTAGAGTAACCTCCATATAAATAAAATAGTAGATCCTTTGAAATATGATCTTTAGATCATAAACAAATTTATTCATTCCACCTAGACCTCTCTAATTGAGGAATATTTCACTAGTAAATCTTTACATTTACATATACTTTCTCTTGGGGTTTACCACCATCATTTTTTTTTGCTTTGTTTTGTAATAATGCCATGTAGTTTTGTATTTTACAATTCAAGGACTTTTTCTACTTTTACCAAAGCTCAAGTTTTATTGACTAGAAAGAAAGCAAACTTGCTCAGTAAAGCAATTAATATTCTTATGCCCAAAGGGCTACAAAAATGTGTATACCCTTTGACCCAGCAATACCACTTCTAAGTCTGTATCCCAAAAAGATCATGCAAATGGGAAAAAAGATCTACATGTACAAAAATATTTATAGCAGCTCTTTTTTGTGGTGGCAAAGAATTGGAAATTAAGGGGATGCCCAACAGTTGGGAAATGGCTGAACAAGTTGTGATATATGAATGTAATGGAATACTATTGTGCTATAAGAAATGATGAGCAGCCAAACTCCAGAGAAACCTGGAAAGACTTAAATGTACTGATGTTGAGTGAAGTGAGCAGAACCAGGAGAACATTGTACGTAGTAACAGCCACATTGTGCAATGACTAGCTTGGATAGACTCATTTCCTCTCAGCAATGCAACTCTAAAGAACTCATGATGGAAAATGCTGATCACATGGAGTATCAGTACAGATCAAAACACATTATTTGATCTCTTCTTTTCCTTTTTTTTTGTTTTGTTTGTTTCTTTTTTCTCATGGCTCCTCCCATTGTTTCTAGTTCTTCTTTACAACATGACTACTGTGAAAATTGGTTCAATATGAATGTATATGTAGAGCCTATATCAGATCGCATGCTGTCTTGGAGTGGGGAGAGGCGAGAGATAGGGAGAAAATTTGGACCTCAAAATCTTATGGAAGTGAATGTTGAAAACTAAAAATGAATAAATTAATTAAATTTTTTTAAAAAAGAAAGAAATTAATGTTCTTATCTGAACTAGAGAACAAATCGCCAACATCCACTGTATTATGGAGAAAGCAAGGGAGTTGGGGAGGGGAAGGAGAGGAAATATATTACTGTTTTATTGACTACACTAAAGTTTTTGACTGTGCAGATCACCAAAAAAAAATGTGGCAAAAAAAAGTCCTCAAAGAGATGGGAGTACCAGATCATCTTATTTGTCTCCTGAGAAACATGTATGCTGGATAAGAAGCAACAGCTAGAGCTGAGCATGGAACAATATGGTTTAAGATTAGAAAAAGAATGTGACAAGAGTATATGTTGTCCCGTTATTTATTTAACTTATATGCAGAGAACATCATGTGAAATACAGGTGGATGAATCAAAGGCTGGATTTAAGGTTTCCAGGGGAACATCATCAATCTCAGAGAGGCAGTTAATACTGCTCTGATGGCAGAAAGTGAAGGGGAACTAAGAAGCCTCTTGATGAAGGTAAAAGGGCAGAGAGTAAAAGCTGACTTGAGGCATAACATCAAAAAACTAAGTTCTTGGCAACTTATCCCATCACTTCCTGGAAAATATTGGGAGAAGAAATGAAAGCAATGTCAGATTTTATATTCTTGGGCTCAGAGATCACTGTAGATGGCGAGTGCAGCCAGGAAATTAAAAGACACTTGCTCCTTGAAAGGAAAACCATGGCAAATCTGGACAGCATGGTAAATTGCAGAAATATCTTGCTGACAAAGGTCCATATTGTCAAAGTTATGTTTTTTTCAGTAGCAATGTATGACTGAGAGTTGGACTATAAGGAAAGCTGAGTGCAGTAGAATCGATGCTTTCAAATTGTGGTGCTGGTGAAGACTTTTAAGAATCCTTTGGACAGCAAAGAGGTCAACAGTCAATACTTAAAGAAAAATTCAGGCTATTCATTGGAAGAACAAATACTGAAGATGAGGCTTAAATACTTTGGCCACATAATGAGAAAATGGGACTTAAAACATGAACTTGGACAGACTTTGAGACACAATGAAGGATAGAATAAAGATACAGTGCTATGGTCCATGGCATCATGAAAAGTTGGACATGACTGAACAAGAAAACAACATTTGTAAAATGGGGTTAATAATACTTTTATAACCAGCCAGTCTCAGAGGATTGATGAGTCAAAGTGCTTTTTAAGTCTTAATGGAGTTATGGAAATATAAAGGTTTGTTGCTATTAAAATAATACCTAATTTCTATAATATCCCATTTCCTTTGCAGTATCCTAGTTAGTAATTGGGCATTTACTTAATCTATGGGGCAACTTGCATGTTCTATGTTGCTTAAATGAGATAAGAAGGACCAGCCTCCTACCTGCCAATGAAACTACGCTTGATGGCTTAGTATCATTGAAATTTGCTCAGCCCGACTTATGGAAGGAATCTAAACCTGCCTTGCCTAATCCATAACTCCTCATTAATACTGTATGTTTTGTTACAACCTAATTTATTTTTTTCTTCTTCCCTAGCTATTTCCAAATTTATGTCAAACAACCTACTTATTAATGATAAAAAATGAGTTTACTACCATTTGAATTCAAGAAATTAGGCTATCAGGCTAGGGAATAAAGTAATGAGACTAAGCATTATGTTAATGACTCAAGGATAAAAGGCTTTTAGAATCTCAAATCATACTAAGATATATGTAAAATATATTCATATATATATACATATAAATTAATTAGATTCAGGAAACTCCCTTGTCACTTGAAATGATACAAGCTGTATTTAGAGCAGCACAATGATTATTCTTCTTTTTATTTAGGTAGATCCAGTCATTACAAATTATATATATATATATATATATATTTGGGGAATAACCCACTATCATGGCTACTTCTAACAGCTGTTCTTATGTTAATTCTTGATAAGCATGTAATTAAGTTGAATCACCATTTCATCAATTAGAAATAAGACAAGATGATGAAATATTTTGGAAGACACAAGGAAGAAAACATGAGGGCAAAGAAACCTTACATCATGATGGTGACCTGTCAGCAAGATATTTAGTAGTAATTATTCCACAGAATTAAGACCTAGAGAGCACAGGGTATTAAATAGCTTTTCCACTCAACACATTGGAAACAAAATTATTGCTACTCATCAGCTATTAAAATCCTACTAGATTAAGTTTGAGAGTACTATTCATGGGAAATGCCAAAGCTATACTTAGCAATCTTGAACTTGGTCATGTTAGTTAATGGAAGTCTTTCCATTAGAGCATCCAGACTAGTAAAGGTACATTTAGCAGATTATTACCCTAGAACTGTGCTTCCCAACTAGTTGTCCAAGGACTTTGACAATTCTTTTGCAAAATGTGCAGATTTGCATAACTTTTGCTATTAAAAGTCCTTAATCTATAAAAGCTGTTCACTTTGAAAATTGACTCCTCTTCTTTCTCTTTGTGTTCTGCTTCCTTTCCATTCTCTTATCTCACCCTTACCTTCTTTTCTTTGGCTCTCAATTTGACCCATCTGCAAAATCATAAACTTGAAAAAGGGATGTGTTACTGTTTGAATTTAATTCTAACAAAGAACCAATTTATAATGAAGTGATGAGAATCTTAGGAGAAAATGATTTTTATAAACTTTGAGTTGGAAATAGCAAGAGAAAGAAAATCTGGGCAGAAACAAACATGTAAATTAAACTTTATGAAAGTAGCTTATTTCTGGAAAGGTCTTGACCAAGAGCACACAACAATAACAAGTAACCACTGCCCTGATTGATTCCCATTTATCTGCTCTCAGCTTCCAGGTGAAAATGTGGGGCTCTGTCTGATGCATTATGATCTGCCAGTATGAGCATTTTCTGCCCATGGCTCTCTGCCAGTCTTCTTGCTCACTCCATTTCACCAAACCCCAACTTGCCCAGGGTATTTATATTATGACCCAGGCCCCTGTGAATGTGTACTAGACAATACAAGTCCACTTTTTTTTTCTCTTCAATTGTCTTAGGATGTCTTCTTTAGTATTTAGCCTCTTTTACTTAGGCAAAATATTTGGCTTGACTAGTTGTCATTCATTTTATCTTAACACCATTTTGCCATTTTATATATTTCCTTTTAGCTGTTTTATCTTTTTTTCCTATATACATTGAGAGTCCAGTTTCTAGCCAAGCCTGGACCATTTTGCTGGTTGCTGCATATTCAGAAAGAGACTCCAGCAGAAAATGAAGCTCCTATGCTATCGACTTGTATGAGGCAAATTGGTTCCGGGCATACTCAGGCAGAGTTTTGGGGGAGAGGGAAGTGTATGATTCCAGGCTCTTTTGGAAGAAAAGCCTCTTAGGAAAAGAGTGTGGAAGCTGCAGATAGTTGAGGAAGCTGTCCTGATTTCCAGATTGCCTTCCTAGAGATTCAGTGAGTATGGTACAGCATTTGTCTCTCCCTGAAGCTCTGGCAGGAAGAATGTCTGCAATCAAATCCAAGTGTTACGCAGTATGCTCTCGACCATTTAAGAGTCTCCTTCCTCCTCCACAGCAACATGCAAAATCCCTCAGACTTAACTAGAAATCCAGGTCAAATTCATATTATTTACATTTTATTTTGTTTTAAAGTGGGGACAATAAGCACTAAAGTGATGAGTGCCAATCACTAAGGATTCCCTAATCAGCTTTTTACTCTTCTTTCACCTGCTCTTCCTTCCCAACCTTCTTGAAGATGCCCTTCAACAAATCCAAACATTTACCACTTCAAACACAGAAGTACCCTTTCTGAAAGGGACAGAAGCTATGCATGTTCACAAAGTGTGCAATACCACCCTCTGGGGTTGCTAAAACAATCCATGGGTCTGTAGTAGCCTCGGGTGTAATTGGGGGGGTTTGGAATAAAAATAAGGGGATGGTGGAAGCATAAGGAAAGAATAAAAGAGAAGAAATTTTTGAAAAAGCCTTCATACACATAGCATCTGTTGTGGAACAGAGTTAAAGTCATAGTGATTACATTATTTTCCAAATAAACACAAAATGCAAGTTTTAACCATTCAATGATCAAGTCCACTGACAGGTCTTAACAAGCAAGTGTTGGCAGGTGAGTGTGTAGAGCATTATCAGGAAGTCCAGCATGCATTGGCAAGAATATGTGTGTAATGTCTTGTTTACAATACAATACTATACAGTTACATGATGCAATATTGCATCATCAAAATTTCAGTTCAGGAAAATAAAAGCAAATTTATGATAAATTATTAAATTTAAGATGCATCATTTCAAAACATTTTATGTATATATATATATATATTTGAAATGATGTAAATTTTAAAAAAATTAAAGGGTTAAAGGAAGTAGATTTCCAAGAGGGTATTGAGTATTTTCATTTTTTTTTAAAGTAGGCAGCAGGTCAAATAAGTTTGAGAACCTCTATACTAGGGGAAGCAATGAATAGAAGGCTGAATTTGGAGTCAAGAATGACTGTACTTCAAATCCTGCCTGGCTCTTGTTACCCTAATAAATCTTCTTCTGGCAATATGACCCTGGGTAAATCATCTAACTTCTCTTAGCCTCTATTGAGTGATTAGACCCAAAAGTTTCTAAGGTTCCATCTTGATTTTAATCTATGATCCTATAATTAGGTGTGGAAGACACAGGGAATTCAGCTAATTTACAGACTCAAAAATACCCACATGTGAGTATTAAGCCCATTCTAAGGATAACTCAGGAAGTTATTGAGGTAGTATGTTCATTCATATCTATGGGGAAAAAAAAACTTTTTTTAATGTGTGTGTGTGTGTGTGTGTGTGTGTGTGTGTGTGTGTGTGTTTAAAAGTGAAGTACACTGGGGGAAGGAAGAGTGATCCCTGGAATTACTCTTTAATGAGTTGGGCACCTCTTTGTATAGAAACTCTCTACAAAAATGCAGATTGGTTATTCATATAAGTCCTAATTACTTAAAAAATTTTCTATCTTAATTTTTAATATCAGTCAAGTTATCCAATCATAGCATTTGAATATGAAAGAGACCTAATCTACTCTATTCATTTTTTACAAATAAATAATTTGAGGACTTAATGGACTAATGATCAACCTAAGAACACAGTATACATTGTAGGAGAATCATGATTTGAACTCATCTCCAGATGCCAAATTCAGTGCTCCTTACCATATACCATCCTGCTCCTGCATGTTTTATTACATGAGATTATTTTATTGTACTTCACTTTACATGACATGTACTGATGTCTCTGTCCAGTCTGAGGATTGAAAAGGCTATAAATGTGAAGTCAACCCTGCAGAGGGTCCTACATAGTCAGAGATTATAGAAAAATTACTCAATCTCTCAGTGCCTCAGGCAATGCTCCAAGACAAAAATTGCAGAAAAGTTTTAGATCTGCATTTGTAGATAGAGTTCCTTCAAAGGTAATACTATACCATTGAAATCACAGATCAAAACAATAACGGTAGCAGCAGCAGCAGCAGCAACAACAGCAAAAACAACAACATAACATTCCTGAAACATATTCCTCTCATGGGTCTTATCCTACTAAATCTCCATGTTATTCATCAGATCAAATTTTCCTCTTCAAATTAAAATTTTATTTTCTTCTTAGAAGAACTAAAATTCACCTTATTTATTACCTATTCTTTGTGCACTAATATATAGACACCCTAGAATCTCTTAATTTCTTCAAGGCTAACTTAAAATATTAAATTTTGCATGAAGCCTTTCTAGATGCCTCTCCTTTGCCCTTCCCCTTCATCTAGCTTCTAATGCCCTCTTCCATCCCATAACTATCTTGTAACTATACTTATATGTGTACATATTTTCTCTCCAGCTGGAATGTAATCATCTTAAAGACAAAGATTGTTTCATTTTGTTTTCTTTGTATCCCTAGCATCTATTACAGTTCCTGTGCCAAAGTAGGCAGTGAATAAATACTTGTTAATATGACAGATTGATTGGTATATATAAATCTGAAGCCATAATTTCATTGGTGGCTCCTCTCTAGAATTTTGTCTGGTGGGAAGTCTTTATTGTTTTCTACTGACAATCTTTTTCTCCCTACACTGTAGCTATGAACTATGGTATCTAGTTCAATAGCTCTATGTAGAGCATAATCCATAGAATTTCTTCCCATATCTCAAAAACATCGACATTAATATAAAGACTATTCTCACAAAATAGTCTATGCAACAGTAAAAAAAAAAAAAGCTTCCAAGGTAGAAATCACTGAACATGCACAGTGAATAATCAGTTTACAAGGATAGGAGAGCACAAAGGGAGGGGAAGAGCAGGAGATATAATTAGAAAAATAGGCTTTATTTCTCAATGAAATGAAGCAGGATATAGAAGAAATCGTTAATGTAACAGCTTTGCCTATCACCCGATTGCTTCTCATGAAAGATAATAGCATAAGCTCCCTGTTTTTAGGGGTTGTTTCATTCTTTGTATTTGCATCCCAAGTACTGAACATAGAGCTTGGCACATAATAGATATAATAGATACTGGATTTGGTTTCCCATTTGAAGATACAGTAGACCACCTTTTGCATTGATCACCAATGATTTTTTTTTTTTGCTTCTAAACTTTTTTCTTGAGAAAGTAACATCCTAGCTACAAACATCTCCAAACCATTATTCATTGTCCTTAGTAACTTTTCCTAAGTATATTGTCATATGTTATAATCAAATTTGTTTGGAAATGATGCTTTTTTTTGTTTGTTTTAATTTCTATTCACTTAGACAAAGAAGTTGACTTCAATAGCCTTTTCTAATTCCAGTTCAGTTATATTTGAGGTATAGTTTTAGTGACATTTCCAGAGGTTTGTTTTTTGTTGTTGTTGTTGTTGTTATTTTTTGTATTTGTTTTTACTTGGCTTTTCTTGCTTCTTGCCAGCCTTTAATGAACCAAGAAATAAGGAGACCAGTTCTAAGTGCTTATTGAGTGACATGATTTTAGTAGAATTGAATACCAGGGTTTGCAATAACTAAATGTATCCCATAATGCAATGTGGGGTAAGACATTTATTGGTTCCAAGGCAGTTGATCATGGAATTAAGATCCTCACTGCCTCTTACTCTTCTTGTCCCTATAATCTCACTAGTCCAATTGTTTGTGTCTATACATAGGGACAGAGGTTGAGAAGAAATTTAAGAGGACAATTATCTTTATCTTGGCCCACATTGTTACCAAAGACACAAGAGAAACAATGAAATAATGATTGTTTAGTGAATAATAATAATACTATTGTCTTTCTAAAAGGTATAATGAAATTTCCTGTGACTTATTTCAGGGGTTGCTGCTTTACAATCTAAGATTTTGATGATAAATTCAATTAAGCAGGCCTTTTTCATTTTGAAGAAGTAGATTGCCCATAGGGGAACAATCCTTCCAATACCAATCTAGATTTCCTATGGACGGACTCTGCCAGAATTATTGCAAACCCTGGTATTCAATTCTACTAAAATCATGTCACTCAATAAGCACTTAGAAAATATGAAGTTCAGAAGATAGTCAAATTGGTTCCAGACATTTAGGGCTTCAGTATAATATTTATGTTGTTTCATACTAGGCTATTCTTTCTCTTTTGTATTGTTTCCAGGATACTAGAAATGAAGTGGAAGGGGTTTTTGTTTGTTTGTTTGTTTGTTTTCCTCTCCATGTTCCAGGTAGGTCAGAAATTGATTCTTTGATCTGAGCTCAGTACACTCTTGCCTAGCAAAATTACTTTGATGTGGGGTGGAGCCAAGATGGAAGAGTAAAAGCAATGACTTGCTTGAGCTCTCCCCCAAACCCCTCCAAATACCTGTAAAAAAATGGCTCTAAACAAATTCTAAAGCAGCAGAACACATGAAAAAACAGAGTGAAACAAATTTCCAGTCCAAGACAATCTGTATGATTGATCAGAAAGGTATATTGCTCCAGGCTAGAAGATGAACACAGTTCAGCATGGGCACACAGGCCTCAGCCAACCTGAAGCAGGCTTCAGAAGACTGAATCATGGGCAGCTGTGGTGGTTTCCAGAGCCCTCAACCCATGAATGCCAAAGACAACTTAGGTCAGTAGGAAAAGTCTGTGTATGCAGTGAGAGAGAAGTGTGGGCCCAGCCCCAGTCCCTGAGTGTGGCCCCGAGGTGGCGGCTGCCTCCTAAGCTTCTGGCGCACAGACTGAGGGGGAATCAAGTGGCTAACCAGAGAGGGATTGCAGGGATCTCTCTGCTGGTGCAGGATTCTCTTTTCTAGAGCTTGGATTTGGGTCACAGTTCTGAGTGGTGGTCCTGGGGCCAGAAGGAGTGCTGGTGTGGTGGAGCTTGTAGTGGCCATGGAGAGAGAATCTTCCTCACAGTTCCAAGACAGAAGAGAGTGCTTGTGGTCACTCATAGACCAGAACACAGGCCAAGAAATGAGTAAACACCTCGCCCTTGATCATAGCACCTTGGAAAAACTGAAAATTTACGGGTCCCTAGAAGTATCTCTGAAAACAGCAGCACAAAACCCCTAAAGCTTGGGATAGTACCTTCTCCACACTGGAAGCAGACCCCTGCCTTGACAAAGCATTTATTACTCAAGCAGTTGGATGGGATCATGAGTAAGCAGAGCAAAAAGAGTCAGACCATAGAATCTTTCTTTGATGACAAAGAAGATCAAAACGTACAACTAGAAGAAGGCAACAAAGTCAAAGCTTTTACATCCAAAGCCTCCAAGAAAAATGTGAATTCGTCCCAGGCCATGGAAGAGCTCAAAAAGGATTTTGAGAAGCAAGTAAGAGAAGTAGAGGAAAAACTGAGAGTGATGCAAGAAAATCATGAAAAATAAGTCAATAGCTTGCTTAAGGAGACCCAAAAAAATACTGAAGAAAATAACACCTTAAAAAATAGCCTAACCCAAATGGCAAAAGAGGTCCAAAAAGACAATGAGGAAAGAATGCCTTAAAAAGCAAAATTGGCCAATTGGAAAAGGAAGTCCAAAAGCTTACTGAAAAAAAATACTTCCTTAAAAATTAGAATGGAACACTTGGAAACTAGTGACTTTATGACAAATCAAAACATTATATTTTTAAAAAAAGAATGAAAAAATAGAAGACAATGTGAAATGTCTCATTGGAAAAACAACTGACCTGGAAAATAGATCCAGGAGAGATAATTTAAAAATTATTGGACTATCTGAAAGCCACAATCAAAAAAAGAGCCTAGACATCATCTTTCAAGAAATTATCAAGGAAAACTGCCCTGATATTCTAGAACCAGAGGGCAAAACAGAAATTAAAAGAATCCACTGACCACCTCCTGAAAGAGATCCCCAAAGGGAAATTCCTAGGAATATTGTAGCCAAATTCCAGAGTTCCCAGGTCAAGGAGAAAATATTGCAAGCAGCCAGAGAAATAATTCAAGTATTTGTGGAAACACAATCAGGATAACACAAGATTTAGCAGCTTCTGCATTAAGGAACCACAAGGCATGGAATATAATATTCCAGAGGGCAAAGGAGATAGGATTACAACCAACAATCACCTACCCAGCAAAACTGAGCATAATCCTTCAGGGGGGAAAAAAGGACATTTAGTGAAATAGAGGACTTTCAAGCATTTTTGATGAAATGACTAGAACTGAATAGAAAATTTGACTTTAAGATATAAGACTCAAGGAAAACATGAAAAGGTAAACAGGAGAGAGAAATCATAAGAGACTTATTAAGGTTGAACTGTTTACATTCTGCATGAAAAGATGATATTTATAACTCATGAGTCCTTTTTCAGTATCAGAGTAGTTGGAGGGGAAAAATTATACATATGTAGGTAGATAGATAGATAGATAGATAGATAGATAGATAGATAGATAGATAGA
>NW_020954596.1:65651312-65669057 GCF_900497805.2 Vombatus ursinus
AGATAGATAGATAGATAGATAGATAGATAGATAGATAGATAGATAGACAGATAGATAGATAGATAGATAGAGGGCACAGGGTAAGTTGAAGATGAAGGAGTGATATCTGGACAATAAAATCAAGGGATGAGTGTGGATTGTATGTAGATAAGGAAAAAGGGAGAGGTAGAATGTGGTAAATTATCTCACATAAAACTGACAAAAAACTCTTTTACAGTGGAAGGAAATGGGAGAAGGTGAGAGGGAATGAGTGAATCTTATTCTTATCATATTTGGTTTAAGGAGAGAATAACATACACACTCAAATGGGTATGGAAATCTATCTTTCCCTACAGGAAAATAGGGGGAAAGGTAACAAGAAAGCAGGAGGATGATAGAGGGGAGAGCAGATTGGGGGAGGGGGCAATCAAAAGCAAACACTTCTAAGAAGGGACAGGGTCAAAAGAGAGAATAAAATAAATAGGGGACTGGATAGGATGAAGGGAAATATAATTAGTTTTTCACAACATGACTACTATGGAAGTGTTTTGCATGACTACATATGTATAACCTGTATCAAGTTGCTTGCCTTCTCAATGAGGGTGGGTGGGTAGGGAGGAAGGGAGAAAATTTGGAACCCAAAATTTTAGAAACAAAAGTTTAAAAAAAATGTTTTCACATGCAATTGGGAAATAAGATATACAGGAAGTGGGGTATAGAAATCTATCCTACCTTACAGGAAAATAGAAGGGGAAGAGGATAAGAGAAGGGGGGAGAGATAGGAGGGAGGGCAGATTACAAGAAGGGATATTCAGAATGAATGCCATCTTGGGGTGGATGGAGGGATAAGATGGGGAGAAAATTCAGAACTCAAAATCTTGTGGAAGTGAATGTTGAAAACTAAAAATAAATAAATTAATTAAAAATTACTTTGATGGTTGGGGAAAGATCCAAAGTCTTGAGCAGGAAAAATTAAGTTTCTAAAAGCTTGTTCTTTTTTAAATAGATAATCTTAGAGACAGAAAAAAATGGTTAGAAGGTCAAGGTCTTCGCATTTACTTTTCTATTTTGAAAGAACACCCTCGGTATCAAGGAAACTATATTTGACACATATGCTTTCTAAACTTGAGACCTTTATCCCCACAGACACCATGGGCATCTGACAGAGCCTTTTTTGCTAAAAGCTTATTGTCTGACTTCCTGATTTATAAGTATTGGGGAAAAATATTGGATTCTAGTTCATGAATGGCAGTAGTAGGAATCCCACCCCCTTAAGGTTACACCTAGATCCTTGATGGAAAAAGTAGTAAATATAACAAGATATGGTAGATATTTTCACTTGTTAGTCCCTGATTTTTTTAAAATACCTTCCAGAAAATATTGCATCTCAAGTTCTAACCTTCCCTATTCTCACCCTACAACCTCTGTTCTTTATTTTTAGTTGGGAAAAATAATGCTAACATCTTCATTGAAATTTTTTTTTCTTACTATACATGTCAGGATTTCATTCACGAACAAGCGTTAGTTAAATATGTATAGATGTAACATAAGAGAACAATAATAGATGCCTGTGTTCAGAAGGCAAGTATGATTGCTTTGTTTTGTTTCTTGAAAGAAAGGGAATCCCTCTCCTTAGCTTATTAAAAGTGGAGTCAGTTCAATGACAGAAATATTATTTTGACTTCACAAATCCTGGGTTTAAATCTGAAGTGACTATTACTTCCTGTATGATATTAAGAAGGTCATTGTAGCTCCCTGACCCTTAACTTCCTCTAAAAAAAATGAAAGGACAGGACTAGATAACTTCCAAAGTTTCTTCCCCCACAGTACCCATTCTTTCTTATCTATATTTGATAAGTAATCATAGGACCCTAGAATTTGCCTCAGACTACTCCAAAGACTTGAAATACAGGAAGTCTTTAAGATATCAGTATCTAACTTAGAATTATGTTTTTTTCTGGACTTGACCTTTTCTCTGCCTAAACCTACTATACTTGCCTACTCCTCCTTAATTTAGTTTACCTCTCAAGATTTGACCATTTAATTGCATAGACCTGTTTGCAAAACCCTTTCCTCTTGGCTGGACTCTGTCTCATAGAGAATCAAAGACTTTTAGAGCTAGAAAGGACCTTAGATAGAAGATTATCCAGCACCCTCATTTTACAGATGAATAAACTGATGCTGAGAGGTTAAATCATTTACTTGCCCAAGGTCACAGAATAAGGTTATGGTACAGTTAAGTAAGGATAGAACTGTAATCTCCTGAATTACATCCCAGTGCTCTCGCCTCCTTACTTATATCCTTCTGGCCAACTGAAACCATTACCACCCACATAATACTTTACAACACTGGAGCTAGAATATACATGTGCTCACACATTTGCTTTCTATCTCTTACTCTCCCTCTGTTCCTCCTATCATCTCTTTCTCCCTTTCTTTTACTCCCTCTCTCTTTTCCCCCCCATCCTCCTTTTTTCTACCTTTATCTTTATGATACATATACAAATATGCCTATGCATAGTATTATATCATAATGTGTATTATATCATAACTCTATAAAGGCTCTGTTTCAGTATTTCTATTTATATTATCAGGACCTAGAATAATACTTGGCACATAATAGGCACTTGATACTTGTTGATTTATTGACATGCATGTATGTTACATTATGTCATATTGTATCATATGTATGTTAAGAACAAATCTAATGAAGAATAATACCATAATGTATAACAGTAGTGTCATTAAAGACAGGGTGTTTTAATGGAAAGTAAACTGAATTTGAAGCCAGAATACATGAATTTGAATCCTAGCTCTGCCAACTAAATGGCAACATAACCATGCAGACACATTTAACCTCTTTGGGCCGAGTTTTCTTCTCTGTACTATTTGGAAGTCACAATAGATCTGTAAGGTTCCTTGTAGCTCTTACTCCTATGACGATAGATGAATAGTTGCCTTAGCTAATAAGAGCAAATCTCTATAAAATAATGGCATAACTCACTTTGCAGTAATGTAAGCACTTAACACACTAGACATAAGGGTGATTAGTTTTCTCATTTGACATGATTTCAAGCATATTTTCTCTAGCGGCATTCTCCCCCCTCATCATGGCAGTTTTAATTTTTGAATATAATTTGTAGTTTTTGGTAACATCAATTTGCATAGCTTAGACTTTTTTTTTATTTTACATCGTCTGAGTCACCAAATGCAAAGTTCTCCAAATTTATCTAGTGAATTCTGCCCAGAATATTTATAAATAATACATGTGGTAAGATAAATTACTTCTTTACTTAGATAAATTTTTTTCTATTTTCTTATCTAATATATTAAATAGCAGTTTGGCTCCAATTTCTTTCATACCTAAAAATTCATTACATTTTTTGTCTAATGAAAGAATCATCCTAGCTTTTAATAATTTTCTTATTTCTCATCTTTTATCCAAGGGAAAACAAGTAGGCTCTATTTTCATGTGCAAATGGGATTGAAAATTATTTTGTTTCTTCCTGTTGGGGAATATGTCATGTGTGACAGATAAGGACAATGCAGTTTTTTCCCCAAGGAAAGATGACCCCAATCAACAGATATGAGGTATAAATTCTCAGCTTCAAAATTGCCTCAGAAATTAATAGAAGTTGGAGAATAGTACTTTAGATGGGATCCTATAGATAAATTAACTTCTGAAGCAGTTTTGAAGCTTTTATCCAGGGAAAAATAAGTAGGTTTTATTTCCATGTGCAAATGCAGTTTGTGTCCAGCTGAGGGAGGGAGTTGGATGGGGTATCCTGGGCCTTAGGGTTACTCTGTTTGACTGCCCTTCTAAAACAAGCTCATGATGTCCCAATGTTGAGTTTTCCCTTAATAATCAGCCAATGCACACAATTTATGCCAACCCATTTAATAAGATTACATAGTAAAAGTGTTATGCACAAAATTCTCCCCTCTGCCCAAGCAAAATCTGGGGTATGCTATTTCATGAATGCACAAAATGTCAGTGTGAAGAGTAAAAATAATGTAGAGTGGCAGGGAAACACTTGTGAGTACTATGTGTGCCAAAAAAATAAAAGCAAACAACCCCCCCAAAACACACAAACTAAAAAAAAACAAACAAACAAACAAACAAAAAACAACCTTAGAACTCTGAAACTACAGGGCCTGAAAGTCCATCCTTTCTTCTTGAAGTCTTTGTGTATTGTCCAGGGGTATTCCTCTCTTGAGTCAATAACTGACTCTTTTCCCTAGTACCAGTGGTTTCACTCCTTGAAGCTACTTTCTCATTCAGATGATTGTGTCCACCTGTATGCTGCTGTATGTAGAATTTGTGTATCTGATCCCTCAATTTGGCCTTGACCTCTCTTGAACTAAATCTAAAACTGTTAGGGTTTCTTGTTCTGGGAAAGTATATCTGTTGTTAGGTATCGTTGCTGAGAGAGGGAAGGAGGAAGAGAGAGAGAAAGAGAGAGCGGGACAGAAAGAGAGATTAGATTCCCTCTTCCTTCCCTCCCCCTTCAAGAATCTCACTCAACAACTGCTCTGGACTTTGACCCCTTCCCACTCTCTTAGGGTTTGCCTATATAAAGACCCAGAGGGTATGGCTAATTTGTTTGCTCAACCAATCAAACTGTTGTTCTCTTGTTGAAATAATCAGAGAATTGTAGAATCTCATAAAGTGTCAGTGGACATTAACATCTTATAAACACCTTTATCATCATCACTGAACATCCTTGAGTACCAATCTGCAGGATTTGTCAGAAAGAGGGAAATCACAATAGCGTATACTCCAGGGTGTATCGTTATTTCATTCTTCAAGACAGCTGAGAGTTCTTAGACCACAAACACTGACTCAGTTTGAGAGTTATGGAAAGTATCAGATGAGAGCATCTCAGATGTTTGATAGGGAAGGAAGGGGTCTGCCTCATGTGGAACTGGTTGGTTTTTGCCTCTGATATTGCAAGTAGAGAGATACAAACTAGGCTATCAGCTGGGAAAAAGAGGTAAGATTAGGACAGTAAGATTACTGGGTCTGGAATCAGAGAATGTGGGTTCAAATCCCAGTTCTGTTCCTTGGTACCTGTATGACCCTTGGACAAGTCACTTAATGTTTCCATACATCAGATTCCCCAAATTTAAAATGAAGATGTTTGATTAGCTGATCTCTAAGGTCCCTTCCACCTCTAAATCTATGATCTTATGATCCTATGAAGGAAAAGAGAAAAAAAAAATCTAAATGAGAAAAAGGCTTATAAAAATGCCTTACAAAACCAAAACTATGCAAGTGAGATGCATTATAGGAATAAGCTTAACAGAATATTCAGCGAAGTAGGCAAACTGCATGCAATTTTAAACTTATGAAACAATTTAAGCAGAATAGGGACCCTCAATTAAGCAATTCATTTAATTCTAGGGATAGGGGAGGAGGTGTGGGTCCAAAGAAGGGACATAAGAAAGGAACAAGTATGAGGCAGGAATAGCAGACATGTCTGGGAAATAGACTATCTTTTAAACAGCAAAAGAGTAGGTCACAAAAAGGGAATTTTTTTTTTGTTCCAGACTACAACAATGTTCTGATTCACAGTCTGAAACACTTGGAGAATATTGATTTTTTTTTTAAAATGAACTTTTGTGGAACTACAGACCTTAGGATCATTGAAAGCAAAGTCTTACTGTGAATTTGATCAAAATATTATCTAATACCTAATTCTCCATTTCTGCTCCATACCCCAACTAGATTTTGCCATTAAATCAGTAAAATCATGAGTTACTTTCCTCTCCACAAATGTGCCTCTGTTAATAGTTTAACACAGATATGTTCACCAAAATGGTGAATATGAGAATTGGAGAAGAACAGAGAGGACAGCCCTTTGAAGACTGAAAAAGGTAATGTAAGAGAATATTAAAGAAATATGGCTTTAATAGAGTAAAAAAATATGAAATTTCTTACTCAACTGCTAAAAAAATATCCAAGTGTTTAAAAAAGATTGATTCCTGGATGAGACCATAATGAACCCAGGAGAGTTTTAGATATATCCTTAACCTTTTGAGATGGATGTTAAGATGGACAAAGGTGAAGTCCCACAATGTGGAGCCACTATGAGACACAGCAATGGTCAGTCAATCACTGTTCTGATCAGGAATTGGGATTTCTATGCTCATATTCTAAGCCTCACTTGGAAAAACTTCTTACCTTCTCTGGTTTCCTTTTAGAAAAAAGATTAAAAAAATTGTGAAAAGGGATTTGATAGCCTCTATACTTCCTATATGTCACTATGTTTTTAAGAAAGGATTGTAAAGATCAATTTGTAAAGATTAAAACTTTCTGATGTTATAGTCCCTTCCACATACCCAAATTAAACAAAACCATTGCCTTATTGACATGCTTCAAGTCAATTCTCCACTTCTTAATATCACATTTTGAAAACAGGAATTCTTTTTATTTTCTGACATGACCAATGTATGATTTTATTTGTTTAGACTACACTTATTTGTTATAAGGGACAGGTTTTTTTTAATGTTTATTAATTTATTTTTAGTTTTCAACATTCACTTCCACAAGATTATAAGTTCCAAATTTTCTCCCCATATCACTCCTCCCCCCACCCCAATATGGCATACATTCTGAATACCCCTTCCCCTAAGCTGCCCTCCCTTCTATCACCCCCTCTTCTCTTATCCCTTTTCCCTTCTATTTTCCTGTAGGGCAGGATAGGTTTCTATACCCCATTGCCTGTATATCTTATTTCTCAGTTGCATGTGAAAATAATTTTTGACATTTGTTTTCAAAATTTTGCGTTCCAAATTTTCTCCCTTCCTCCCTCCCCACCTGCCCTCACCAAGAAGGCAAACAACTCAATACAGGTTATACATTTATGGTCATGCAACACACTTCAATAGTAATGTTGTAAAAAACTTACTATATTTTCCTTTATCCTATCCCAGTCCTGTCTTTATTCTATTTTCTCTTTAAACACTATCCCTCCTCAGAAGTGTTTGCTTCTGATTAGCCCCTCCCCCAATCTGGCTTGCCTTGTATCATTCCCCCACTGTCTTATCCCCTTCCCCCATATCTTTCTGTAGGATAAGATAGATTTCCATGCCCAATTGAGTGTGTATGTTATTCCCTCCTTAAGCCAAATCAAATGAGAATAAGATTCGCTCATTCCCTCTCACCTTCCACTACTTCCCCTCCACTGAAAAAGCTTTTTCTTGCCTGTTTTGTGTGAGATAATTTACCCCATTCTACCTCTCCCTTTCTCATTCTCCCAGTATAATCCTCTCTCATCCCTTAATTTTATTTTTTAGATATTACCCCTTCATCTTCACCTCACCCTGTGCCCGCTATGTATCTATCTTTCTATCTATCTATCTATCCATATATATTTTCCCTCCAACTACCCACCCTGATACTGACAAAGATCTCATGAGTTACAAATATCATCTTTTCATGAAAGAATGTAAACAGTTCAATTTTAATAAGTCCCTTATATTTTCTCTTTCTGTTTGCTTTTTCATGCTTCTCTTGAGTCTTGTATTTGAAAGTCATTTTTTTCAGTCAATTGGGGTTAAGTGACTTGCCCAGAGTCACAAAGCTAGTAAGTGTCAAGTACTTGGCCTGAGGCTGGATTTGAACTCAGGTCCTCCTGACTTAAGGGCCGATGCTCTATCCACTACACCAGCAAGCTGCCCCAAAAGTCAAATTTTCTATTTAGCTCTGTTCTTTTCATCAAGAATGCTTGAAATTCCTCTATTTCACTGAATGACCATTTTTCCCCTGAAGGATTAAACTCAGTTTTGCTGGGTGGGTGATTCTTGGTTGTAATCCTATCTTTTTTGACCTCCAGAATATTATATTCCAAGCCCTTTGGTCTCTTAATGTAGAAGCTGCTAAATCTTGTGTTATCCTGGTTGTGTTTCCACAATACTTGAATTGTTTCTTTCTGGCTTCTTGCAATATTTTCTCCTTGACCTGGGAATTCTGGAATTTGACTACAATAGTCTTAGGAGTTTTTCTTTGGGGATCTCTTTCAGGAGTTGATTGGTGTATTCTTTCCATTTCTGTTTTACCCTCTGGTTCTGAAATATCAGGGCAATTTTCCTTGATAATTTCTTGAAAGATGATGTCTAAGCTCTTTTTTTGATCATGGCTTTCAGATAGTCCAATAATTTTTAAATTCTCTCTCCTTAATCTATTTTCCAGGTCAGTTGTTTTTCCAGTGAGATATTTCACATTGTCTTCCATTTTTTTTTGTTATTTTGGTTTTGTTTTACAATTTCTTGATTTCTCATAAAGTCACTAGCTTCCATTTGCTCCATTCTAATTTTTAAGGAAGTATTTTCTTCAGTGAGTTTTTGGACTTCCTTTTCCATCTGGCAAATTCTGCTTTTTAAGGCATTCTTCTCCTCATTGGCTTTTTGGACCTCTTTTGCCACTTGGGTTAGGCTATTTTTAAGGTGTTATTTTCTTCAATATTTTTGCGGGATCTCCTTTAGCAAGGCATTAACTTGTTTTTCATGATTTTCTTGCATCACTCTCCTTTCTCTTCCCCTTTTTTTCTCTACTCCTCTTACTTGCTTCTCAAAATCCTTTTTGAGATCTTCCATAGCCTGGGACTGATTCATATTATTTTTTTCCTTGGGAGCTTTGAATGTAAGAACTTTGACTTTGTTGTCTTCTTCTTGTTGTATGTTCTTATTTTTTTGTCACCAAAGTAAAATTCTATAGTCTGACTCTTTTTGTGCTGCTTGCTCATGATCCCAGTCAATTACTTGAGTCACCAACTCTTTGTTAAGGTAGGGGTCTGCTTCCAGTGTGGAGAAGGTACTGTCCCAAGCTTCAGGGGTTTTATGCAGATGTTTTTAGAGATACTTCTAGGGACCTGTAAATTTTCAGTTCTTCCAAGGTGCTATGATCAAGGGTGAGGTGTTTATTCCTTTCCAGATCCATAGCTTGTGCAAGGGGCAGATGTTGATGTCATTGAGGTTGATGGAGGCATACTTTTCACCTTGATCCCAGACAGGAAGGTGATACCAGTAACTGCAGAAGGCCCAGTCCAGTGAAGGGCAGTTACAGTTGCCATTTCAATTTCCTCATGTGAATACTTCTGGGCACAGGCATGACCAGGGGTGACCATGTTAGGCTTTAGCCAGGTCCCTTCCAGATAGACATGGTGTCACTCAGAGCTTTGTAGACAGCAGCCAGGACATACTTACAACACTTCAGATCATTTTCTCCATCAGGGGGGATCTTTGCCTCCACAATGTGGACAATGCCATTCTGCTGGCAAACATTTAAACTGATATATTAAATAGAATTAAATGGTATATAAATATTTTGATGCTTCAATGGGTATCATCAATGTGGGCTGGGCATTCCCTGCAGTGGGTCAGGGGTGCACTTAACATTCAAAGGGCTGGGAAAAACATATTTGCTGAAAGTTTATCAGATAAGTTTATCATAAGTCTAAGTTATATAAAATCTGTCTTTATTTCCATAAATTGTTTTGGGTTCAAAATAGAAAATAAGATGTACATTTTTGGACATAGCTGATGTAGGAATTTGTTCTGCATATTTCTTATAGGAGTTTTTTTTTTCATTTCTCATTTTTCCTAATGAGAGTAGTTGGGAGGGGGGAAAACAAAACAAAACAAATGCTTGTTAATTTATTTTTTTAAGCACAGAAAAGGGACAAGGATAATAATCCAAATATTTAAGGAATTGAATTTATAAGAAAAGATCCATTACTCAACTGATAAAAGACATTAAAAAAAAGTAAAATTCAAGTCATCAACAAGCATATGGAGGGACAAAAACAACCTGTGACTTTCTTATTAAGTACTCTCTCTGAATTCTCTAAAATGCACCCACCAACATGCTAAGGATTTCCTCTAGATTGACATGCTTGTTGCTTTATTAATTAATGTTCTACCATTACCTGGTTACCTTGCCCAGCCATACATCTCTTTGACAATATATTTTATGCTGTGTAGCATTTAAAAAGATTTGAGAGACATATTTTCTGGGTAATTTAATCATTTTATTAATAATTCCAGCATTTTAAGAAAAGGATGGTCATTTTCTGTCTCTCTCTTAGATCAAAGACCATCATGGTAGCAGGCTTGCAGTTTTTATGACATTTGAATAGTATGTGTTCCCCAGGGTGGCAGCCAATCCTGATTGGTTAACAATTAATGAAAGAATGAATATTATACTGAAGGGGTTGGACCTGAATGTTGCTTATGTCATCTACTTCTAAGTTCTCCACACCACCCCTATCCCCAGCCTTGGTCAATCTATCCAAAGAATTTATGCCCCACCTAAGCCTTAGCAGAACACAATCCCTACTCCATCTGGATGGGATCTAGATAGAGGAGAAGGTTAGCTTAACCTTCAAAGACTGAAGTCTTGAAATGAGGATTAAGAAAAGGAGAAAAATCAAATCTCCTTAAATCATTGGTTATTAATAATCATTTATCTCAGCTGCTCCTCCAGAATGATTCTTTCTTATAATATACTATAGCTTACTCATACCCACTATATGTCTTGCCATTATCCTTTATGCGTCTTGCAATTTTCATTTCTTAGACACATGGCATTCCATGCTTAATAACCATATAGCATCACCAAAATGACATTTCTGCACATAAAAGATGCAGAAAATATTTGTCTATGGTAATAGTAAGGATTGAATTAAAGGAAAGCATGTTATAATGAAAAGCATTGAACTAGGAGTTAGGAGTCATATAATGCCACCTCTGTCAGTTACTAGCTGAGTACAAAACAGCAAATCCCTTACTCTCTATGGTGGTATTCAGTTTTTTCATTTGTAATAAAAATGCAGGGAGTACAAGGTAGCCTAGATCAAGGGTTTTTAACTTATGTTCCATGAATTTGTATCTTTTTTAATACTTTGATAAATGCAATTGAATGGAATCAGTTTCCTTTATAAGGCTATATGTTTTATTATTTTAGAGCATTCTAAAAAGGCAAAGGAAGGGGAATTCATAGACTTCAACACAGGTCCATTGAACAAAATGCAGAAGAAGCTCTGGGCTAAATAATCTCTAAGGTGTATACTGATTTGAAAAGCCCAAGTGACTATGATCATGTTGGTAAAAATATTTTGAAAAAGTATAAGTTATAAAGTATAACATAGAAACATTGTTAATAAGGCAGTATGATTCTTTTATAGCAAATAGCAATTCTTAAATTGTTGTGATATTTGGTTGTAGTTATATTACTTGAAATAAGTAGCTAGACATTGTCTAGATGGTTTTTATATAGACACTTGTGCTGTAGTATTATTTGTTATAAGAAAGTTGCTTTTATGTAGATATTCCAATGGTTAGTATGTGATTTAAGTCATTATTGTCACTGATATTAAATAACCATCTAACCAGAGCTTAGTGCTATGTATAATACATTTCTGCTTTCAAATAGACATATTTACTAGTTTGTAATAATATACAATCTCAAGAAATAGCACTAAATAAATCAATAACTATTTGATGAAGCCTTTCTTTATTAAGTGGAAAAGAGTAAATTTTCCCTATCATATCTGAACTTTGAGATCTCAAGATTCCTTTTCACTTACAATCCCATAATGTACATTTCCCTCTGTACTGTTAATATTTAGGACATTCTTTTTTATGTGACTGTCCAAATGACTCTTCATTTGGTGTCACATAGTCTCAGGTTCAACTCTTGTCTCTGACATACTACTTTATGAATTGCCTATGGAAAGCCATGCAGCTTTTCAATGCTCCTAGGCTATTCTAAGACTGTAATCAATCAAAAAATAAGAATTTACTTTGCTAGAAACCTTGCTAAACACTGAGGATATAAAGAAAAAGAAAAAAAATGGTCTCTGTTCTTAAGGAACTTACTTTTAATTTTTTTAATTAAACAATTTATTTATTTTTAGTTTTCAACATTCGCTTCCATAAGATTTTGAGTTTTAAGTTTCTTTCTTCTCCCTGTCCTCTCCCCTCCCAAAGATGGCATGTAATCTGATAGAGGCTCTACTTATATATTCATATTAAATATATTTTCACATTAGTCCTGATGTATAGAAGAATTAAAACTAATGGGAGGAACCATAAGAAAAAAGAAATAAAACAAAACAACAAAAAAAAAAGGAGAACAAATAGTATGCTTCCATCTGCATTCAGACTCCATGGTTCTTTTTCTGGATGTGGATAGCATTTTCCATCATGAGTCTTTTGGAGTTGTCTCAGATCCTTACATTGCTGAAAAGAGCTAAGACTATCAAATTCAGTCATCATACAATGTGACTATTTCTGTGTACAATGTTCTCCTATTTCTGTTCATTTAACTCTACATCAGTTCATAAAAGTCTTTCCAGGTTTTTCTGAAGTCCACCTGTTCATCATTTCTTACAGCACAGTACTATTCCATTACATTCATATCCCACAACTTCTATAGCCATTCCCCAATTGATTGGTATCCCCTCAATTTCCAATTCTTTGCCACTAAAGAAAGAGCTGCTATAAATATTTTTGTACATGTGAGTCCTTTTCCCTTTTTTATGATCTCTTTGGGATACAGACCTAGAAGTGGTATTGTTGGGTCAAGGAATATGCACAATTTTATAGCCCTTTGGGCATAGTTTCAAGTTGCTCTCCAGAATACCTGGATCAGTTCACAACTCCACCAACAATGCATTAGTGTTATAATTTTAATTTCTCTGTTTTGGCTCTTACTGGTTTAGGTATTAGCACCATATTTGTATCATAAAAAGAATTTGACAGGACTCTTTCTTCACTTATTTTCCCAAATAGTATATGTAGTATTATAATTAACTGTTCTTTAAATGTTTGATGGAATTCACTTGTAAATCCATCTGGCCCTGGAGATTTTTTCCTAGGGAGTTCATTGATGGCTTGTTCAATTGAATTTTTCTGAGATGAGGTTATTTAAGTATTTTATTTCCTCTTCCCTTAATATGGGCAATTTATGTTTTTGTAAATATTCATCCATTTCACTAAGATTGTCAAATTTATTAGCATACAGTTGGTCAAAATAGCTCCTAATTATTGTTGTGATTTCCTCTTCATTGGTGGTAGATACACCCTTTTCATTTTTGATGCTGATAATTTGGTTTTCTTCTTCCTTTTTTTAAATCAAATTAACCAAAGCTTTATCTATTTTATTGTTTTCCTCCATGAAACCAGCTCTTAGTTTTATTTATTAATTCAAGAGTTTTCTTGATTTCAATTTTATTAATCTCTCCTTTGGTTTTCAGAATTTTTAATTTGTATTTAATTGGGATTTTTTATTTGTTATTTTTCTAGCTATTTTATTTCCATACCCAATTCATTGATCTCTTCTTTCTCTATTTTATTCAGGTAAGCATTGAGTGATATAAAATTCCCCTAAGAACCACTTTCACTGCATCCCACAAGTTTTGGTATGTTGTCTCATTATTATCATTCTCTTGGATGAAGTTATTGATTGTTTCTTTGATTTGTTGTTTGATCTACTCGTTCTTTAGGATTAGATTATTTAGTTTCCAATTGATCTTTAGTCGATCTTTCCATGGTCCTTTATTACATGTAATTTTTATTGCATCATGATCTGAAAAGTGTGCATTTAATATTTCTGCTTTTCTGCTTTGGATTATGAGGTTTTTATGCCCTAGTATATGGCCTATTTTTCTGTAGGTACCATGTGCAACTGAGAAAAAAATATAGCCCTTTCTGTCCTCATTCAGTTCTGTCCAGAGGTCAACCATATTTAACTTTTCTAAGATACTATTCATCTCCTTAACTTCTTTCTTGTTTATTTTGTGGTTAGATTTATCTACTTCTAAGAAGAGGAAGTTAAGGTCCCCCATGAGAATAGTTTTGCTATTTCTTCCTGTATCTCCCTAAATTTCTCCTTTAAAAATTTGGATGCTATACCACTTGGTACATATATGTTTAGTAATGATATTACTTCATTGTCTATGGTACCTTTTAGCAGGATGCAGTTTCCTTCCTTTTCTGTTTTAATTAGATCTATTTTTGCTTGTACTTTTTCTGAGATCAGGATTGCTACCCCTGCTTTTTTTTTTTTTTAGGTAAACTGAAGCATAACATATTCCACTCCGGCCCTTTACCTTTATTCTGCTTCAAATGTGTTTCTTGTAAATAGCATAATGTAGTATTATAGTTTTTAATCCACTCTGTTATACACAACTTACTTTCTAATGGGGGAAACAAAACATATAAATTAGAACATACAAGACAAATGTCAAGTAGATGGAAAGAAATCTTTGAAGGCATGGGACTTACAGCTACAAGTTCCAGAAATAATCCCCTATCTGCTTTGTTGGAGAGCTTCTTCTATATCAACAAAATCACAGGTACAGACTAATTGTCTGCCTCAGCTTTGTGTTGTCTTCTATAGCACTTTGAAATAATGGGAAAACAACACTAGCTTTATACATCCTGATAGAAGGAAAGGTAAGGCACTCAAGATGCAAAATGAGAAATCAATGTTTGGACATGGTTAGGGTTGGAATTTGTTTTGCTTGGCTATACATATTTGTTATGAGGCTTTATTTTTCTTTCTTTTTTAATGAAATGGAGGTTAATGGGAGGGAGAAAAAATTAAATCCTTTTTAATTGAAAACAAAAAATAGGGGCAACTATTTAGCACAGTGAATACAGCACCATTCCTGAAGTCAGGTGGACCTCAGTTCAAACCTGGCCTCAGACACTTACTAGTTATGTGACCCCGGCCAACTCATTTAACCGTGATTGCCTCCAAAAACAACAACCAAAACAAAACATAAAATTAAATGCAAAAAAAAATCACTGGTTTTGTAGATATCTTTCAGAAAAATATTCAAATCTTGGCTCTGGTGCCTACCAGATTTCTTCATATTTAAAATGAGTAATTTTCATTAGACTTATTCTGAGGTCTTTTTCAACTCTAATCCTATGATTCTTTTTTTCCTAACACCTTGTTTAGGGAATTTCTCTTTTGATGCTTTTGTTGTTGATGGCATTGATGATGATAATGGAATTGAAGAGTGAATAATAATAATAATAATAATAATAATAATAATAATAATAATAATAATAATAAATAACCTAGCCAGATCAGAGAAAGAGAAGGGGAAAGAAAAGACACCTAAAAACCTCACCTAATCCAATCTGTTCTGATCCAAATCTTGAGAGCAGAACATTATGACTTTTTTCTTGATGTAGAAAGTGAAAAGGAGTCAATTCAGTCTTTTGAGGTAGAGCATAGTACAACCATGCAGTGATATAGAGAAAATAAGCCTGGTGACGAGTAGAATTCTTTAAGGAAGAACTCTAATTAAAGAAAATAAGGAAGCTAGTTAAAATCTTTTCAATCATCAATTTAAATGATTGGCGTGTTCAACATCTACCTTAAGCCTGGGCACCAACAATGTCAGATAAAAGGCACATTGCCCAGTACTCACTGAAAAATGCTGAGCAAGGTTGATTTACTGAATTATGCAGAGTACAGTAGTGCAAACATGGAGTCAATCAAAGATCCAATAACCTCAAACATAGCAATTCCATTCTGTGATTAGCCAGCATCTACCTTCCTGTTGCCTTCAGCAGCTTGAAAGATTCAGTTGGCTTTTAGCCACATTTGACAGCATTCTTTCATCCAGCACCAAAAGCAACAAAAAATGTGTTCTCCAGATGTGTTAGCAGCAACATCTAGTTCTGCCAACCCAGAAAAATAATAAGAAAAAGAAACTGTAAAGCAAAAACAAAATATGTACCCCCACACCCCCTATATAGCTGGTGTGTATTTTGTATTTTACCATGACACAGATTTCAGTTCTCATGATTTAGCATTAATCTCTAGCTAAAGCTTGCCAGCTGCAAGATGCATAGCTAAAGGAACAGACCTAAGAAAACCTAGGTGTCACTATAGTACGAATGTTGGTCTTGCAAATGTCATCATCACATAGGCTGATTCAAAAAGGAAGGAAAATGTAATTATCCTAAAAGAGCTTCAGTCATATTTTCAAATACATCTGCTTTTCATAGTTTTTAATCATGGCTATTGTCAAAGAAGATAACCAAAGAAGGAAATCTCCACCTGATTTTGACTGATGTGTCTCAGGCTCCACAAACTTGCAATTTGCAAACCGAAGGGAAAAAAGTAAATGGGACATACTAGACACCTGAGAACCACTGGGCTCTCTTTTATTACTATAATTATTATACAATGCAGATAAGGGAAGAAAATCAGGGACTTTTTTTAAGTACACATACACAGTCATTAACATTAGAAAAAGAGGTTTATTTGGAGTCAGAGAACATTAGAAAAGTCATTCAGCCTCTTTGGGTCTTGGTTTCTTAATCTGTAAAATGAGAAGATCGGACAAGGTAACCTCTAAAGTCCTTTTTAATTCTATACCTAGGAGTCTCTGATGAGTTTTTTAATGTTTCACTGACCTGTTTCTATCAGAACAGATCATAAATGCTTTGAAGTTTAAGAGCAGAGCTATAGCTAAAAAATTCAGTTCACCATAGCATGGTGATGACCTTCAAACCATTTGTAAGTAGTACTTAAATGACAGGAACATAGTCCATCACAGGGTTTGTACCATAACCTTTCTGGCTTTGTAAAACTTTTCAATGCTTATGCTTCATTGGTAAAGACTTTGCGAGCCTAGTGTAACCTCCCTTCCATAATTAAGCATTAGAAAGACAATTTAATCTGTGTTCATACACACATACACACACAACACACACATACGTACACATACATAAAATGAATATAAATACGTAATTGGAATTTTATGATAAATAAATATATATATGGCAAAAAGTTGGTCTGTTTTGTTTGTTTTTAGTGAATTTTTTTGTTGTTTTTGATTCTCTGGTTGAATGACATCATGTGGTCTAATAGAAATAGTGGGAAAAGGTGTTGATACATTGAAAGGCCTCTCTAAAGCATAGTCTGACCATGTCTTCCCCAGCTCAAAATAATTTAGTAAATTATCCATTTCCAATGGATAAAATGTAAACTCCAGAAGTTTGCATGCATACTCTCTCTAGTCCACCTATCTGTATTTATTTCACATTTTCCATCTATTAGTAAGTAGAAGTTGAAAAGAGGCATATTTAGTTTTCATATAATGACTTTTTTTTAAACTAAAGCTACCCCAAAGCAGAATGGGCTATGTAAGAGGTAGCTCATTCCCCTTTACTAGGCATCTTCAAGCAAAAGCTGGATGACCTCTTGCAACATGTGTTTTAGGGAAGATTTTTTTTCAATTATAAGTTAGACTGGGTGAACTCTGAGGTCTTTTCCAAATCTAAAATACTATGACTACAGAATCTCATGACCCCAAGAACAGACTGCAAAAAAAAAACTTATGAAAATCTCTTACAGACTTATTCAATTTAACAAATATTTTAAATAGTTAAAAAAAGTCCCCAAACTCAAGAAATTTACTAACATCTTTATAAAACTTGTTCACAAACAACTATATTTTCAACTGGAATATATGTAACAAATGTAGTGGAGAAATCAAGCAAACAGGGACCAGTGATCAGGAAGGGAATGGTCAGGGAATGATTGATTGAAAAAGAAGGTTGTATGTAAAGTTAGAGGGTGCAGGAGATATTGAAGAATTAGAAAGATTTCAATAAGCAGGGATAACAGACATTCAAACAGAGTTTAACATTTTGTGATTCACTCTACATAAACAATCTCTCTCTCTCTCTCTCTCTCTCTCTCTCTCTCTCTCTCTCTCTCTCTCTCTCTCTCTC
>NW_020954596.1:65669067-65672856 GCF_900497805.2 Vombatus ursinus
CTCTCTCTCTCTCTCTCTCTCTCTCTCTCTCTCTCTCTCTCTCTCTCCCCCTCTCTCTTTTTTACAACAACCTATGAGGTAAGCATGGTGAGTATTAATACACATTTTTCTGTTGTAGAGCTGGGCAGACTGAAATGCAAGTGTGGTCATAGAGAATTTTTTTCAGCATTTGCATAAAGGTAATATTTGAAGCCATGGGAGATCACCAAAGGGATGCCTACAAGAAAAGAAGAGAAGGTCCAGCACAGAACTCTGAGGGCCACTCATACTTAGGGGGCATGGAGATAAAGAGAAACAAAAAAAAGACTGAAAAGTGAATAGAGGAATAGGAGTAGAATCAGACTAGAATAGTGTAAAGGATGCCATATCCCTGCTTCCTCATTCATCTCTAGTGCCTTTTGAAAGATAGTAAGAAGAAAAGCCATACTGGTAATACTCCTCCCCACTCCCTTAATTAACTACCCACATGGTTAATCTATACATAGTTGCCTGAGAGGAAACTGTTGGTTCTATAGTTTATTAGGTAGTATTATCAGAGAAAAAGTTGGGAACAGATGAGATTTTCTTACATCAAGATAGAAGTATCATGTTCAGACTCATGAATCAGAATTGTGCATATAAACACAAGAAAATCCATGTGTTTTATTTTTCTGTAGCAAACATTATCTGCAAGCATTTCTCTGTTCCTTGGTTGCAGTTGGTTGTGGTTACATGTAATCACTTAAAGAAGTACATTACATGATTAGTAATCAAATCCAGAATTAGAGCTAGCTTAACAGAATCTAAATTCCCTTTGGAAAAGATTTTGAGATTCATAGGCAAGGTAAGATGTGGACAGAGCCCTCTCCTCAGCCACTCAAATTCCATTGTCTGTGACACTCCTCCCATTACTTTCTTAGGACATATGAATGCAACACAATATCAATTTCACATCATTTGAATGAGAAACATGTTCTGTTGCTTTTATGCTTATGCTGTGAAAATCAAGATGCATGAGGGCTCAAGGAGAATCAAGCTACGAATGTGTTACAAGAGAAATTCTTAATTGCCATAAAACTAAGAAAGTTGTGTTATAGGAGTCTTTAAATTCTATCAGAATTATAAATCTGAAAAAGAAGTTTTTATATGCCTGGAGAATATATGGTGTCTAATATCAAAGCATCCTTAGGGTATTTTCTCAAGTATATAAAATCTTCCATATTTAACAATACCACTGTTCTCTATGCATTATTATTTTTAGAATTAATTACAATGTTAATCATTTTGATGGCTCAAATATGACTTGTCTTAAACTTACTGTAATGGCCTGGGCAATGCTGGACAAGAGCATAACAAATGGTGTATTGTTGAAATAAATATCCTGCAGATTTTTGATAGGTTTCTTAAAATACAGTCTTCTAAATTGGCACATAAGCAAATGTATATTCCTAAAGCCATGTGACTTCCTGGCTCAGGAAACATCAGTGGTTACTTGTTGTCTCTAAGATAAAATATAAACTCCTCTGTTTGGCATTTAATGCCCTTCACCATCCATCTACAACCTATTTTTCTGACTGATTTTACATTACTAATCTGAATATATTCTGCATTCCAAGCTAGTCAAAAGGGCAAGGATTGTCTTGATTTTGTCTTTATCAACCCAATAAAGCTCAGCAGGTAGCATGTAAAAATAATTGTTGAATCAAATTGATATGTATTTCAAAAAAAATTTTTAAAAATCAAAATCAAAGATACCTGATTTCTTGTGATCTTTTTTTAGACATCAGTGAGGTAAATAAAATTGGAGGTGCTATATAGGTCTAAATCATGTGGCCCTTTTTTTGTTCTTGTTCTTGTTATTTTTTGTACAAACTAAATCACGCTTAAATTAATGGTATCAATTTGCTTCTGCTTTCTGTTCCAACCTACTATGTCTGGATTATAAGTGAACACTGTCGTCAGTAGTAGCCTTCAATATTTCGAAGGATCCATGATTTCACTGATGTGGTTACCACCTCCAGTGATGCCAGTTGTAATATAACCACATCTTAGTCTATTGTACTCTGTGCCCTGCCAGAAACCACCCCAAAAAGTACCTACTCCAGAGACTACTATGGATTCCTACTGCTGTTGCTGCTCCTCTTCCTTGTCCTTCTCCTCCTTCCCACACTCACACTACAGGCCTGTGCTAGAAGTGAAAAATGCTAAAATATTATCCTTCCAAAATGTGGAGCATTAACAAAATGTGTAAGGTTAAATTGCTTCATGTTTAAATATTGAGTATTAGTAAAGAGATTCCAAGTTTTTTCATATACATATTAAAAAAAAGCTAACTAATTTTAGCATTCCATACCAATGCCTGGGAGAGGACGTCAGAGGCCAGTTAACTCATCTTTAGTTTTCAGAAGTGGGTTTCTGTTTGATCCTGAAAAAAAAAAAAAGCCAGAGATGTAGTATAACTTTGATTGGTAGTTCAGTAAAATTTTTCAACCTTTCCAGCAAAATAGTTCTAACACTGATCCACAAGACTTTCTTCTCGAGTCGTTATTTTTTGTTTCATTATTTCAAAATAATTTTAGCTTTTGAAAGAATAGGTACTATTAACACCCACTGAGACTGATAGTCCATTGTCTCACTTAGTCATGCATCAATTAATCCAATTAAGCAATGCATTAGAACTGTACTTCCCTAAATCTCAGATACAATTAGTTCACATTAAATTTATATTCTATAGTCCTGATGATTTAGGCACAGGAACAAGCAGTAAGAATGATTTTGAATAGCTATTGTTAAATAGTATAGTACTCTCTCTCTCTCTGTATATATATATATATATATATACACACACATATTTATATATATTATATATACATATATAATACACATATTTATATTATATGTGTGTATATATGTACATGTGTGTGTATATATGTGTGTGTGTGTGTGTGTGTATATATATATATATATATATAATATATAATTTAAAGGAAAGAAAAAGCCACACTAAAAATTCGAATGAATTTTTATGGGAAAGTATGGTGTAATAGAAAGATCATTGCCTTTAGAGTTAGAGAGCTCTTATTATTAGTGACTCAAAGAATTTATTTCATGCTAATTTTGTTGACTTGGCATTTTCCTTCTGAAAACGTCTCCATTTCTTTGCCCTTGCACTGCCTCTCCTCATGTCTCCTAACCTGTGCCTCAGAATCCCTCCCTTTCTTCAAGAGGCAGCTTAAGCATGATCTTCTCACAAAAAGCTTTTATCAATCCCAAGTGCTAATCCTATCCTTCTCTAGGTTGATTTATTTTATATTTATTTGTATATAATTATATAGATAAATGTCATCTTCCTTAATAAAATGTAACCTCCTTGAGAACAGGTAGTCTTTATTTATTTTTTTGGTCTTATTATCCTCAACAATTTATACAGAGTTTAAAACAAAATAGGGGCTTAGTTAATTTTTGTTTATTCATTTGACCATTTATTTATTGGGGAATGGTTCTTAATCATATATTTGTGTTAATTCCCTACATAGTTTGAACTGGGACTTTACCTTTAATATCTTATATAAAGATTTTCCTCACTTATCATTTCTGTTTGCCTCATTTCTGTTCTCCTACTCACATCAACATGATTTGTATAAAAACTTCTCAATTTTTTTAATTCAAATTATCTTTTGTTTTTGTGATTTCCATGATTCAGAATAATTTGTTATGTGAGTGATGGTGTATATTTTTCTTATTTGAAATTGCTGAGGGAGAGAGAGAGAGAGAAAGAGAGAGAGAGAGAGAGAAGAAGAAGAAGAAGAA
>NW_020954596.1:65672866-65772539 GCF_900497805.2 Vombatus ursinus
AGAAGAAGAAGAAGAAGAAGAAGAAGAAGAAGAAGAAGAAGAAGAAGGAGAAGAGAGCCCAAGGAAGACCCATGAGGATCACTGAAATTTAGGGTCATCATATCAATGAAGAGCAAAGGAGAATGAGAAGATATCAGATAAGTAGAAGGAAAACTAAGCAGGAGCAATATTGTCAAAATCCAGAGAGCATATCTAAGAGAAATCATGGGCCAACTGTTTCAAATGCATAATTTAAAAAAAAAAGGATGAGGGCTTCAAAAAAGAAATAAACAAAAATAACGTATTAAATGATAACTTTGGAGAGAACAGTTTCAGGTGAGAGTTGAGATTGGAAGACAGATTGAAAAAAAAGGTTGAGGTGTAAATGAGAAGAAAGGACGTGAAAGCAAGAAGTGTAAACTTTTTTCTTCTTCTGGAAATCTGACTGAGAAAGGGGGGAGAGTTAGAACAATAGCATGAGGAATTGGCAAGGTCTAACGTACTGGGAATGCATTCCTTCCTCAATTCTCAATATTTTGTTTCTCAAGCTCAGCTCAAGTTATCACCTTCTAAATTAGGCCTTTCCTGATCCTCCTTCCCACCCCCAAAATCATTTTGTATGAGACAGTGAAATATTGCCTATTTTAAAGCATAAAACAAAAACATTAGAGCAAAAGTTTTGTATTTAAGTGCATTCTATCCTTGAGAAAACATAGAGACATTTTGTGAATTTGGGACAAAATTAGAGAAACAGAATGGTCAAATAAAAGAGCCAATTGCTTTGTGTTCCTCAAAAGTAAGTAGATCATGTAGTTATAACACATACCTTAAGTAGGTAAATATGGATCTGAAAGAGAATCTTTCTGATATCCCCTGTATCTTTATTTCTCTTTTAAATTCATTTTTATTAGAGCTTGGTGAAAATATTGCTCTCACACCATTTTATACACTGTTCAGCTGAAATCAACTAAATGGATTAGATGTATTGATAGATGATTATATTTATGCCATAAATATAATTTTTGCATTTTAAAGTCACTTCACACTATTAATTAACCACTCTAGATCTACTCTTTATAGGTAAACTCAATCTCATTTTGACAGCTTTTAAAATAAATGAGGCATTGTGCTAGAACTATGAACTTGGAGTCAGAAAAAAACTGAGTTCAAATCTAGGTTTAGCTTTTTGAGCCCAGGCAAGTCATTTACTCTTTCTGCCTCAATTCCCCTATCTATAAAATAGGGATAACAATAGCACTTACTTCCCAGGGTTGTTGTGGGGATAAAATGAGATATTATCTGTAGATAATCTTTGCAAATCTTAAAGTGCTATGTAAATGCTGGCTAGTCTCCATTCCTTTTGAGGCCATTCTCAAATTAAATTCCTTGGAGAGTATAATATTTCTTGACCTACCGCTCTATAACAACTTTAGAAGAAGAAAAATGTTTAAAAGTGTTTTGTTTTGTTTTTTTTTAAGATGGAGTTTTGCTTCAGATGGATATTTAAGTCATTAAAAAAAAGCTTTGTCTTTTCCACAAAATACATCACATTTTCCTTCTCCTGTCCAATTCTCAACCAAACTCAAGATCCATATGCAAAATATATGTGCTGAAAGATAAGTACTATAGGGTGGTCATCATCATCATCATCATCATCATCATCATCATCATCATCATCATCGTCATCATCCAATTGAGATAGGGACTGGGCCTGTGATGTAACTGATATAAGGAAATACCAAATGAGAAAAATACCTCTACCAATATAAGTTGGTACGTTCACTGCAACTTACAGTCTTAAGAGTCACCTAAAGAACTAATAATGTAAGTGACTTGCTCAAGGTTACACAGACATGAACCTACATCATCCTGGCTTCAAGATCAGTCCTCTATCCAATACCCTATGCTATATCAGAAGATATATTAATTACTATATTTAACAATTTGATAAAGAGGGGAAAATGGCATGTACTTAAATATAATCTAAGTGTTAGTTACTGTGGAATATGTGTCAAAATATTAATTGCTTGATGGTGGCTCTTTAGCTTAGCATTTATTATGGCATATTAGAATACTTTAATAATGGCTGTATTTTATTGTTATTACTGATCAGAACTAATTTTACATGTAAATATCTTTATTTCTCGCCATTTTGTTAATTCTTGTTTAAATGCTATGTTGTAAATCCCTGAAAATATTTTTGTTCTTGGAATTTTACAGACTTATTAAGAACTTTTTTCCAGAAAGGTTTAGTGATAATTCAACTATCAAGCAGCAATGTAACAAGTTATTTGCTTTAAAAACTGTAATTGGTTTAAAGAGGGTGACTATAATTTAAAGAGCTTAAATGAGTTAGATGTTATATATAAAATTGTTATAGCTTGAACATTAAATGGAATGTAAAGTGCTTTACAAACCTGAAAGTGCTATATAAGTGGTAGCTATTATTATCATTAATAGTAATAGTATCAGTACTGATAATAATGATGACTTAAAAGAATGAGAATTTAGGTTACCAACAAAAATTTTGATAGACTTTTCAGGAAAGAAAGGGATTTATGTGGTTTCAAGGAGATAATAACATATACAGCCATATTGAAAGGGATAAAAAGCCAGAAAACATAATAGGTTTGTTCAGAAAGAAGTATGAGAATTTACTTACATGGACTTATACAAATTAAAATGGATCATTTTATTTATATATCTATATGCAAATAATACTCCCACTTAGAGTTATATATTTGACACTGAAGCAATGATGAGTTAACAATGGTCCTGAATTAAACATATAGCTTTCACTAGTGGATCTATTTTTTTTTTCCCTTGAGAGTCCAGAATTTTAAATTTAGTAAATTATTTCTGCCGTAGACTCTGGGTTTTGGGATGATGCCATTCAACAAATATTTATTTTAATTATATTGCTCTTGGTCACTATCAGGGAAACACAAAGGCTTATTCTATAGTGCATATCTGCCAGAATGTGATACCAATAGTAATGTTCGAAGAAAACAAATAATAGTAGAGCATAAACATAATGGAGAAATTCAGGTGGGTTAGGAAGTACCTAGAGGTTTATCTTATGGTAATGAAAAGTCAACATTTCCATTTTATCCCAAGATACTATCATTCTGTTGAGCCTCTTTCAAGAACTATTCACACAATGGGGCAGCTAGGTGGTTAAGTGGATAGAGCTCCAGCCTTAGAGTCAGGAGGACCTGAGTTCAAATCCAGCCTCAGACATTTGACCCTTACTAACTGTGTGACTCTGGGCAAGTCACTTAACCCTGATTGCCTCACCAAAAAAAAAAAAAAGCAAAACACAAACAAGAAAAAAGAGAAGTATTCATACAACTCAGAATCTACCACACATGTGGTATATATGTATAACATGTTGTGTAACATAAGTATTACATGAACACCTACACACCTAAATTGTTCTCCAAAATAAGTTTGACTTCCACTGCTTATTATCTTGACAATGCTGCCTTTATCCTCTATCTCCAATGAATGGCTCAACAGAACTGTAGCAATTTCTATCACATACATATGTTCATGGTAAGAATTTACAATGAAATTTTTCATATCAGGAAAGAGGATTAGCAAATGGGACACATAGTATCCATGATATTTCACATATAATTTCATCTCTCTATGGTAAGACAAGTTTGGGCTAGGTTAATAGTTGAGATCATCAGGTCACAACAAAGAAATCTCTAAGATGTTGGGGTATTATTATTATGTGCAGGTATTCATAGACTAGGTGAAAGTGCAGTTGAGAAACTCTTACCAATATAAAATAGGCAAACCTCTTTAAATATTAGTCTATAGTGCTTCCTAGAGTTTCTCTTAATTACTCTTTAAATGCGTGGCATTTTTACACTGGTTATCTGTCTTTTAATTTCTATAAAAAATGTGATGTCTCATTAGCTTCCTAAGGCTTTTAACCAAAACATGACAGATACCTTCCCAAGATTTGTCGAAGTGAGTGTCCACTAATCAATTCTGATGAATTATAAAGGCAGAAAAGTTACTGACAGGAAAAAAAATGAAAAGATTTGCTAATTTTTGAAAAATATTGAGTGAGAAACCAAAGGCCTTAGGGGCAAAGATGGCATTTTTTTTTTCATCCCTGCTGCTATCTGAAGGCATGAGCTCCCAAAGAGAAAGAAAGATTTGGGAAGTGAACTGCTATTCAGAACATTAAGAAGGTAAGGAGTTGGTGTCTAAGAATTACATTTGGATTTCTGTATTTTTGGCTCAAAATACAGGAATGACATGTTCCTGACAATAGAAAGGAGTGCACCCAAAAAGGATTTGTAACAAAGACTTGTTTGCTTTGTTTTTTTTAACTTTGTTTTGTTTATTGAATTTTTAAAAAAAATCAAATCAAAAGTCCTTTAAACTGAAAAGATTGAAGAAGGAAAGGAAAAAAGTCTATCTATATCCATTCATAAAGTTATATGCTAAAATATTAAACTACCAAGTAAGAAGAAAAATAATGGTAGAGAAAAAGTTCCCAAGAGAAAAATTCACAAAAAGGAACTATTAATAAAACCCATAGCCAGAGATATTGATATATAAATAATAATGAATGCTACCAATCAAGGTGAAGATGAGAATCTAATGCAAAGAAGTAAATTGAATCTTCTAAGTCTCAAAAAAAAACCTCTTGAAAATCATATGGTTCTGGAAGTATATAACTTCTTCAAAAAAGACATGGTATGCAAAAGGCTGGAGGTAGGGGTGGAGAATATGTTATATATTAAGGACATATACTCATATGAGGAAATCCAAGAACCAGAGTAGAGAAGCATGTGGAGAGCATTTAGGTGAAGTTCAACTGAATAAGGAACAGAAAAGAAGATGTCATTTGAATATACTACAGAACCTGGAAAGAAGAAACAGATAAGGAAGGAATCCAGGAGACACATCACAAGCCTGGCATAGAGGCAGAGAATAGTTGTGATAGAGGACATCTGTTGGAGTTCTCCCTGCCAAAAAAAAAAAAAAAAAGAATCCCACTAGGAATTTCAATACATGACTTAATAGTAATTTCACTTCTCAAAATGTAGAGGAAAGAAAAATGGAAATCCTGGACTAAAACTGATTTTCAGTGATAAGAAAGAGCTTGTTGCTGTCAATAATGAAGATCCTAAGGGAAAATTATTATGCCAGCAATCAATAAACATTTATTAAGCACCCACTATGTACCAGGAACTATACTAAGTGCTGGGGATGCAAAAAGAAGCAAGAGACAATTTCTGCCCTCAAGGGACATACAATCTAATGGGGAAGACAACATGCAAACAAATATATAGAAAGTAAGATATATATATATATATATATATATATATATATGATAAATAGGAACTAATTAACACAGGGAAGGCAATAAAATGAAGAGACGTTGGTGAAAGCTTCCTGTGGAAGGTGGGATTTTAGCTGGAATTTAAAGGGATCCAGGAAGGTCAGAAGTCAGAGCGGAGGAAAGAAAGCATTTCAGGAATGGTGGACAGCTAGAGAGAATGCCCAGAGCTGAGAGATTGTCTTGTTCCTGGAACTGGATTGAAGAGTACTTGTCTCAGAGTGAGGTGTAAGAAGACTGGAAAAGCAAGAGGAAGCTGGGTTATGAAGGGTTATGAATACCAGAGTATTTTGTTTTTGCCCCTGGAAGCAATAAGAGACCCATGGAGTTTATTGAGTAAGGAAGTGATATCATAGAACCTGTCTTTTAGGAAAATCACTTAAGTACATTATTGGGGGATCTATTGTAGTGGGGCTCTATCAGCATGCTACTATAATAATCAAGGAGTGAGGTGATGAGGGCTCACAGAAGATTGGTGGCAGTATCAGAGGAGACAATGGGGCATATTCAAAAGATATTTCGAAGGAGAAATTGACAGACTTTAGTAGCAGCTTGGATGTGAGGGGTGAGAGATAGCAAGAAGTCCAAGATGACTCCTATGTTGTGACCCTGAGGGATGGGAGGATGTTGCCCTTTACAATAACAGAGAAGGTAGGAGGAAGAGGAAGATTTAGAAGGAAAGATAGTGACTTCTACATTAGATGTATTGAATTTAAGATGTCTACTGGACATCCAGTTTGAAATGTCTGAAAAGCAGTTGGAGATGGGAGATTGGAGAGGAAAGTAGAGAGATTGGGGCAGGGTAGGTAGTTCTGAGAATCAGTAACATAGAGATGGTAATTAAATCCATAGGAATTGATGGGATCACCAAGTGAAATAATATAGAGGGAGAAGAGAGCCCAGGACAGAACCCTGAGGGATATCTACAGTAAGAGGTATGAACAGGAGGAGGATCCAACAAAGGAGACAGAGAAAGAGTGATCAGATATGGAGCAGCTAGGTGGCGCAGTGGATAGAGCACCAGCCCTGGATTCAGGAGGACCTGAGTTCAAATCTGGCCTCAGACACATAGCACTTACTAGTTGTATGACCCTGGGCAAGTCACTTAACCCCTTTGCCTAGCCAAAAAAAAAAAAAAAAAAGAGTGGTCAGATGGGTAAAAGGAAAATATAGATGACATACTTATCAAATTTTCAGGAGATAAATAGCAAGAATGAATACTTAACTCACTAGATGACAAAGTCAGAATTCATTGTTCTAGAACAGGCCTACGCAACATTTGCTGCTGCTTGAGGCCCACTAAAAATTTTGAGGATGTAAAACAGGCCTGCACAACTTACTGCCCGTGGGCCATATGTTCTGCAGGTCTAGTCTAGAATAATGGGTTAAACTCAGCAAGTGGAAATTTGATAGTAGTAATCTTACATTAGAGTTCAAAAATAAATTTCATAAGTAGATAGAGGAAGCATGACTAGGTAGAATTTATCTGAAAACAAATTGGGGGCTTCAGTAAATGGAATATCCAGTATGAGACAATAGTTTTCTATGGAAACCAAAAAAGGTTCATGTGTTCTTAAGCTTCATTAGGAGAAGAAGAGTTATCTAAGGACTATGGAAGAGAGTTTTGTTGTATTTTACCCTAGTCAGATGTCACAGTATACCACATTCACCTCTGAGCAGTACACTTTACGTAGGACATGGATAAGCTTAAGAGCATTCAGAGGAGGTCCCTGAGTTTATGCAATAAAGGATTGGGTTGAAAGAATTGGTGACTGGTTCATAGATGGAAGAGAAGATCTAAGGGGACAAGATAACTGTCTTCAAGTATTAAAAGAAATACCATATGGGAGAGAGAAAAGAATTGTTCTGTCTGGAAAAAAGAGGATAGGACAAGAAATAATAGATAGAAGCTGTAAAGATGTACATTTGGGCTAAATGTTAAAAGGCTTTAATGATTAGCAATTCAATAACAGAATAGTCTGCCTCAGGAAATGTTGGGCTCCCCATTATTAATAAAGATCTTTAAATACTGAATGAAAACTGGCTAGCTACATTTTAGAGGAGATTTTTGTTCAATTACATGTTGGGATCAGGTGGCCCTTAAAATTTTTTGTGTCATCAACCCCCTTAACAATCTTATGAAAACTCTTGATATCACAGAAGAAAAAAAAAAGTTTGTTGCCCAGATTTATGATTGAAGAGAGTCTAAATTTCTATTCAAGGTTGGTCAAAATCTACAAGTCTCATAAAATTGGATGGGAAAAATATTTTGATAACTATCTCAATTTAATTGGATTTTTTTGGTAATCCTATGTATTTTATTAGTTTAAAAACATGATTCTGAAAAGTGGTCCATAGGTTTTACCAGATGGCCAAAAAAGGGTCTATGACATACACAAAAAAAGCATAAGAAATCCTGGACTAGACAGTCTTGGAGGCTTCTTTCAACTCAAAAAACAGTTCGAAACAGGAAACCCGAGAGGGTCCTAAAGACCCTTTCAAGGGGTCTGTAAGTTTAAAATTATTTCATTATAATACTAAGATTTCTAATTTCTAATGTAGATAGATAAAATGCATGTAAACAAAAGCTCTTTTGGGGTGGGGTGGTCCTCTGTAATTTTTAAGAGTGTAAAGACTGATGGGAATTTTAGCAACTTGCTCGCTAAATAAAGCTCTTTAAATACTGAATGAAAGCTTGTCAGCTATATTTCAGAGGACATTCTTGTTCAATTACATGTTGGGATCAGGAGCCATTAACTTTTTAATTGTGTGAGGAATCAAGGATAGCTTCAAGATTTCAAACATGAGTGCCTGGAATTATGGTAATAAATCAGAAAGAAGTAGTTAGGAATTTTGGGGGCATAAATATGAATTCTGTTGGGAGATGCTGTTGATAGATATTTGTGTGATGTCCAGGTATAGATTTCTAGTAGGCAGCAACTAAAACACAGTTGATGAATGCTAGAGAATTATTTAGAAATTATTGGCATAGAGATGCCAATTTAACTCATGGGAACTGATGAGTACACCAAGGGAATAAATGTAAAGAAAAAAGAAATGGAGGCATGGGATATAATACGTGAGTACACCCACATATAGGAGGCAGAATGTGGATGGTGCTCAAATAAAAGGATTGAAAAGGAATGGTCACATCAGTGAAGAAGAACCAGGAGAAAATCATGTCATGAAAACCCAGGAAGGAAAATCTACCTAGGAGAAGAGGATTTTTTTTTTGCTGGATGAAATGCTATATTGTGGGGCTGGTCAGTCAGGGGGAGGATGTGGATGGGTCCAGGAGAGGCGCATCTGCTTAGCAGGACACCTCCATGGTCTGTGGTCTGTCCAGGATGTCAGCTGACTCAAGGGCTCTTGGAGTTCTTCTGACTGCATGCTGGGGAGAGACTGGTTATAGACACTCCCTACAGAGCCTATGCTGGATGTAGAGTGGGTGTGTGATCACAGAAGCTTCATCATACTGGCTGCTGGTATATAGCCCATTCCCTACATAAAGTATTTGAAGGCTTCATTCAGCTTCCCAGGCTGAATCATTTGAGGTAACCCTCCACAATCTGTCATCTTTAGAAGAGTTGTGTTCTAGGGTCCAGGAGAGCATTGCATTCAACCACAGCTTCAACTGCAGGTGAGGGGTCTCCTACCACCAGTAATGTAGGACACTTCAGAGTTTTTGTTCTGTTGTCATTTTTTCCCAGTAAGGACCTCTCAATTTCTAGATCTCTGTGACTATTATATGAACCGAGGAACAGCTGCAGATTTTCTTGGTTAATATCTAGAGCAATGTGGAATGGATATGTTTGGGTCAGGTCTAGATTGGCTTGCAACTCTTCCTGCCCAAAGTGATGAGTCAAAATAATGTCTACGATATTAGTTGTCCAGCCTGAGAACTTGGAGGCTGCTCAGTCAATCCAACCTTTAGCACAGGGAGCAACACTGATGAGCGTAAGGCCTTCCACAAGCTCTGGATGATTGAGAGCAAACCTGCTGAGGATATAAGCACCAGCTCCAACTCCAATTCCAATGATACCTTTCAAGCTTAAATGAGTTAAGATGGCAGGCAGCATTTCAGTCAACTCATCCATGCTAGGATACTGGTACCCTGTGGGGAAAGGGGGGACACTCTCCTGCTGGCCTGGGGCATCCACATGGTTAATCTCTTACATGTCTTCAAAGTTAAAGAATGAATTAAAACCGGACTTATGGTTTAGGCCAATGCCACGGTAAATGAGAATAACTGGTCTATTCCCTTTTGGAGAGCCTCACATGGTGACGTGTACCACACCATGAGCTGTTTCTATGTCATGCTCCTGATAGTCAAAGTCCAGGAAGTTTCATGTACCGTGCTTGTTGTTCAAGAGTGGTTTGATCTCTGTGAGCCGCACGTCTTGCAGTTTATCCATGAGGACAGGAGATGGTAGGGAGGCCTTCAGGAACCAGTAACACTGAGTTGACAGCACTTCCCAGTGCCACAGCGACAGCAGCGGCAACAGCTGCAGCGGCAGGGGAGGCAGTGGCCGAAGGAACTTCAGGCAAGGGGGTGGGAATAGGAGAGGATTTTCAATAATAACAAGTTGAATGGTCAAATGTATACTAAACATGGAACAATATGTTCAATGATGTAAGGTTGTGTCTCTCATATGATAATAGAACTTTAACGCTAAAGAGGATCTCAGAGATTATTTATTTCAACCTTGTGCCTCACATAAGCAAACTGAGGCAAAGAGGGGGTGTGATATGATCTAAGTTACACAGAGAGTTAAAATTATTTCCTTACATCAGTATACTTCTAACCACACAATGCTGACTTTGTATCAAAATGCTGGAATTAAGTCAATGGAATGTCTGGATGATTCACATTACTCACATTCTCATCATCAGAGTAATTATTATCACTACCACCACCACCAGTAGCATATACTTAGTGCAAGGCACTATATTTGAATGCATTTTTGAAATTTTCACTTGATAATTGACACCAGGTAGACGTGATGGTGTCGTGTCTTGGGTGGGTACCCAAGGAGGCATAAAAATGAAAACATATTTGAAATTTAATTTCAATCATTTGCATATAACAAACTCTTCCTCACCTCTATTTACTAATCTTCAAATGTATTGTCACAATCTGTATTTTTCTTCTTCCCTACAGTGGGATGCATCTTGAATCTTAAATCCTGCCTCTCTAGCTTGGTTATGAAATGCAATCCAATGTGAAATCAAGAAACGAAATGGATCTGTAGAAAGCAAACTATTTTCCTGACCTCCTCCCCCTTAAAAAAAGCAATGGAAAAAAATCTCAGTAATTATTTTTTAAGCCCAAAGTTATCAGGAAAATATGCAAAGTATTAATGAAGATATGAACCAAGATGAATGATACAGAAGCTCTTAAACATTCACTTTACACAAGATTTTTAAATGCTGCCATATTGAGCTTGTTGAACAATGTCTGGAATTCAACAATCTCAGTTAGTGGAACATAAGATTCTTGTGCCACTTTTATATTTGTATTTCTATAACTTACCACATTGCCTGGAACATAATAGACATTTAATAAATGCTTGTTGATTGATTGATTGACTGAAGGAATAAAAAACCTAGAAATATTTTAGGAAGGTCATATGGGGAACCAAAATAATCTATGAGTTCCCAAACAGAGAAAATATTTTAAAATGCATTTTCTTCCTTTAAAAAAATGACTGTTAATAAGTGTCTGAGGTTATAACTATTCTCTCCTCTTCCAGCCCCAAACCCATTCAATGCAGAAGGTATATTGATAGAGGAAAAAAAAATACATGAAATTGAGCCTATAGAAATAATAATTTTACAAATATGATAAGTATCCAACATTTGTCAGTTTCTTAGGAGATAGTACTTCTTTTTGGAAAGTGTTTTCTGATAAGTGGATAGTGTTTTTAGTATATTACTGCCAGCTTTCGCTGTGCTAGATCTAATACTTTCCAGCAAGAAAAGTATTTGAGATAAAAGAATCAGACAATCATTGGATGTTTATTCTAAGCAGCCACTGGTTTTAATAGGATTTTTCCCATTTCTCTGCATTTTCTTTCTCTTAATGAAAAGTGAAGCTGCTTCCTAGGAAATCAGTTTTCTTCCAGAAGTTCCCTTCTCATAATATTGATAATTCTCAGCCATATATTTTGTCTCATTGATACAATATTCATGTCTTTTTCTCAGAGTAATCTTGAGTAATGGGCAAGGTAATATTTTGTTTATCAATCTGAATTACCTGCTAACAAGTAACTTAATATGTTATTTAAAAAATATCAAGGAACAGGATGTTTTTTTTCTGCTTTATACATTTTATTAGTGGACCTCTATGGAAAGTTCCTTTTTATCCTTCCATGAGGCACTGTAGGAAGCTACACCATTATGAATCATTTAAGATTATAGAAAGATTCAATGTATTTCTTCAGAAGAGCATAAAGAACTCTTCAGATATTATTTCATTATTCCTCACTTCAGTATCATGAGTTAATAAGAAAAAAGAAAAAAAAAGAAATTTAAAAACAGATGTTAAGAAGCAAAAATTAAATTAGGTAGGAAGCTGGATCCTTAGGATTTATGTCAGCTCTCAAAAACTAATATATCCACATAAATATCTCCTCACCAGTTGCCATTCCATCTAGACTGTGACTAAGTCCTACAGGAATTATCCCATTCAGTTCCAGAAAGCATATCTTAAGGCCTTGCTTTCCTGATTTGCAAATACCTCACTTGACCCACAAAACACAGGCAAGCTCCAGTCATGCTTTATATTATACCTGACCCATTTCCTTCCTGGTTGCCTTAATGCCTTCTGTGAATGCCCAGGCAACTTTCCAATACTGGACCAATAATTTAATCAATACTGCCATTGCTACTGGCAAGTGTTATAGATCTAGAGCCAGAAGCAACAACAAAGGCCATCTAATGTCAATTCCTTTATTTTACAGATGGGAAAACTTAGGCTCAAGGTTAAGTGATTTTTCTAAGGTCATATAGGCAGTAAGCACTGGAGTTTGGAATTGGACTGAAGTCCTCCAACTACTGAACAACAGTTAAAACCAAATGTGGAACAACTGATTGATTTAAGATTGAAAAAGGAGTAAAACAGGCTGTATATTGTCATTTATTTAACTTATTTGCAGAGTACATCATGTGAAATGCCAGACTGGATGAATTAAAAACTGGAATTAGGGTTGTTGGGAGAAGTATCAATAATCTTAGATATCTAGACAATACCACTCTGAGGGCAGAAAGTGAAGAAGAATTAAGAAGCCTCTTTATGAGGGCAAAAGAGGAGAGAATAAAAGTTGGTTTAGGGGCAGCTAGGCGGTACATGGATAGAGCTCCAGCCTTGGAGTCAGGAGGACCTGAATTCAAATCCGGCCTCAGACACATAACACTTACTAGCTGTGTGACCTTGGGCAAGTCACTTAACCCCATTGCCTAGCAAAATTTAAAAAAAAAGCTGGTTTAAACTCCACATTAAACAAACTAAGATCTTGGCAACTGGTCTCATCACTTCCTGGCAAATATGAGAAGAAATAGAAACAGTGTCAGATTTTACAATCTTGGGCTCAAGGATAACTGAAGACAGTGACTACACTGAAATTAAGAGACACTTGCTTCTTGGAAGGAAAGCAATGCATTAGTGTTCCAATTTTCCCCACATCTTCTCCATCATTTATCATTTTTCTGTTTTGTCATGTTAGTCAATCTGATAGTACACTTGACAGTGTACTAAAAAGCAGAGATATCACCTTGCTGACAAAGGACCAAATACTCAAAACTATGTTGTTGTTGTTGTTTTTTCTAGTATCAATGTATGACTGTGAGAGTTGGACTGTAAGAAAATCTGAACACTGCAGAATCGTTCAAATTGTAGTGCTGGAGAAGACTTTTGAGAGTCCCTTGGACAGTAAGTAGATCAAATCAGTCAATACTTAAAGAAATTAATTCAGGGTATTCACTGAAAGGTCAGATACTGAAGGGGAAGTTTAAATATTTTGGCCACATAATGAGAAAATGAGACTCATTAGAAAAACCCTGATGTTGGGAAAGAATGAAAGAAAAAGGAAAAATAAAAGATGGCAGAGGATGAGATGGATGATATGGAAGCAATGAACATGAGCTCAGAATGACTTCAACAGATAGTGGAGGATAGAAGGGCCTGTTGTGCTGTGGTCCATGGGGGCATGAGGAGTTGGATGCAACTGAATGAACAACAACAACAACAATAACAACAACAACAACAACTTCTGAATACTTACTCTTTCTACTTTGCCATGTGTGTTAAGCTGCCTCTTATCATGGTTTGGGGTGTTCAGGGACAACTAGCACCTCTGGTGTGAGGGCTTGCTAAGACCTTTTCTCTCATTTTTTGAAATTTATTTATTTATTTATTTTTAATTTTCAACATTTATTTCCATAACATTTTGAGTTTCAAATTTTCTTCCCGTCTCTCCCCTCCCCCACCCTAAGACTGTTAAATTGATACAGGCTCAACATATACATTCACATTAAAATCCATTTTCACATTAGTCATATTGTAAAGAAGGATTAGAACCAATGGGAAAAATCACAAGAAAGAAGAACCCCACGCCAAAAAAGAAAAAAAAAAAAGAAAAAGATATAAAGCAATTAATGTGCTTTGATTTGCATTCAGACTCCATAGTTCTTTTTCTGGATGTGGACAGCATTTTCCATCATGAGTCTTTTGCAGTTGTCTTAAATCCTTTCATTGCTAAGAAGAGATAAGTCTATCAAAGTTAGTCATCACACAATGTGACTGTTACTGTGTACAGTGTTTCCCTGGTTCTGCTCACTTCACTCAGCATCAGATCATGTAGCACTTTCCAGGTTTTTCTGAAGTCCACCGGCTCATCATTTCTTATGGAACAATGGTATGCTATTGCATACAGATGCCATAACTTGTTCAGCCATTCCCCAGTTGATGGGCTTCCCCTCAATTTTCAATTCTTTGCCACTAAAGAAAGAGCTGTTATAAATATTTTTGTACATGTAGGTCTTCTTTGGAATACAGACCTAGAAGTGTTATTGCTGGGTCAAACAGTATGCACATTTTTGTAGCCCCTTGTGCATTGTTCCAAATTACTCTACAGAATTGTTGGATCAGTTTACAACTCCAACAGCAATGCATTAGTGTTCTAATTTTCCCCACATCTTCTCCATCATTTATCATTTTCCTGTTTTGTCATGTTAGTCAAGCTGATAGGTGTCATCTGGTACCTCAGAGTTGTTTTGATTTGCATTTCTCTAATCAATAGTGATTTAGAACATTTTTATATGACTACAGAGAGCTTTAATTTCTTCATAAGAAAACTGCCTGTTCATATCCTTTGACCATTTATCAATTGGGAATGATTCTTATAAATTTGTATTCTTATAAATTTGACTCAGTTCTCTATATATTTTAGAAATGAGGCCTTTAACAGAGACACTGGTTGTAAAAATTCTTTCCCAGTTTTCTCCTTCCCTCCTAATCTTGGTTACATTGGCCTTGTTTGTAAGAAAAAAAAAACTTTCAATTTAATGTAATCAAAGTTATCCATTTTGCATTTCATAATGTTCTCTATCTCTTGGTTGGTTATAAATTTTTCCATTCTCCACAAAGCTGACAGGTAAACTATTCCTTGCACTCCCAGTTTGCTTATAGTAACAGCCTTTATATCTAAATTATGTAACCATTTTTCCTTTATGTTGGTATATTGTATAAGATGTTGGTCTATGCCTAGTTTCTGCCATACTATTTTCCAGTTTTCCCAGCAGTTTTTATCAAATAGTGAGTTCTTATCCTAGAAGCTGGAGTCTTTGGGTTTATCAAACAGTAGATTACTGTAGTTATTGACTATTGTCTCTTGCATACCTACCCTATTCCACTGATCACCACTCTATTTCTTAGTCAGTACCAAGTAGTTTTGAAGATTGTTGCTTTATAATACAATTTAAGATCAGGAATGGCTGGGCCACCTTCCCTAGCATTTCTTTTCATTAATTCCCTTGATATTCTGCATCTTTTGCTCTTCCAGATGAATTTTGTTATGGTTTTTACTAACTCTATAAAATATTTTTGGTAGTTTGATTGGTTAAGGTAGAATTGCCATGTTTATCATATTAGCTTGGCCTACCCATGAGCAACTGATTTTTTTTCCAATTATTTAAATCTGACTTTATTTGTGTGAAAAGTGTTCATATAGTTCTTGGGTTTGTTTTAGCAAGTAGACTCCAAAATATTTTATAATGTCTACAATAACTTTAAATGGAATTTCTCTATCTCTGGCTGTTGGACTTTGTTAGTAACACATAGAAATGTTGATGATTTATGTCGGTTTACTTTATATCCTGCAATTTTGCTAAAGTTGTTTATTATTTCAAATATTTTAATTGATTTTCTAGGGTTCTCTATATCATCATATCATCTGCAAAGAGTGATAGCTTTGTTTCTTCTTTGCAATTCTAATTCATTCAATTTCTTTTTATTCTCTTATTGCTTAAGTTAATGATTCTAGTAGCATATTGAATAACTGTAGTGATAATGGGCATGCCTGTTTCACCCCTGATCTTATGGGAAATGCTTCTAGCTTATGCCCATTACATACAAGACTTGCTGATAATTTTAGGGAAATGCTACTTGTCATTTTAAGGAAGATTCCATTTATTCTTATGTTCTCTATCGTTTTTAATAGCAATAGGTGTTGTATTTTGTCAAAAACTTTTTCTGCATCAATTGAGATAATGTATGGTTTCTAGTAGTTTTGTTGTTGATATGGTCAGTTATGCTGACCTAATATTGAAATAGTACTGAATTCCTGATGTAAATCCTACCTGGTCATAGTATATTATTCTCATGATAAGTTGCTGTAATCTTTTTTCTAATATGTCCTTTAAAATTTTTGCATCTATATTCATTAGGGAAATTGGTCTGTAATTTTTCTTCTCTGTTTTGGCTCTTCCCAGTTTAGGTATCAGTACCATATATGTATCATAAAAAGAATTTGGTAGGACTCCTTCTTCACCTATCTTTTTCCCAAATAGTCTATATAATATTGGAATTAATTGTTCTTTAAATGTTTGATGGAATTCACTTGTAAAGCCATCTGGCCATGGAGATTTTTTTTTCTAGGGAATTCATTGATGGCTTGCTCAATTTATTTTTCTGAGATGGGTTTATTTAAGTATTTTATTTTATCTTCTATAAATCTAGGCAATTTGTATTTTTGTAAATATTCATCCATTTCACTAAGATTGTCAAATTTACTGACATACATTTGGGCAAAATAGTTCCTAATTACTGTTTTAATTTCCTCTTCATTGGTGGTGAGTTCATCCTTTTCATTTTTGGTACTGATAATTTCATTTTCTTTCTTTTTTATATCAAAATACACAAAGGTTTACCTATTTTATTGTTTTTTCATAAAACCAGCTCTTAGTTTTATATATTATTTCAATAGTTTTCTTGATTTAAATGTTATTAATCTCTCCTTTGGTTTTCAATATTTATAATTTGGTATTTAAGTGGGGATTTTTAATTTGTTCTTTTTCTAATTTTTTTAGTTGCATGCCCAATTGATTGATCTCTTCTTTCTCTATTGTATTCATGTAAGCATTTAGAGACATAAAACTTCCCCTAAGAACCACTTTCACTGCATCCCATAAGTTTCGGTATGTTGTTTCATTATTGTCATACTCTTGGATGAAGTTATTGATTGTTTCTTTGATTTGTTGTTTGACCCACTCATTCTTTAGGATTAGATTATTTAGTTTCCATTTAGTTATGATTACTATCCAATCTTTCTCATGTTCCCTCCATTCTATCAGCCCCCTACCTTTTATTTCCCTTTTCCCTTACTACTTCTTCCTTCTCTTCTAAACACCCCCTCCCTTTTCTTTCACCTTTCCCCTCCTACCATCTATAGAGCAAGTTAGATTTCTATACCTAACTGAGTTTTTATTCCCTCTTTGAGCCAAATCTAATGAAAGTAAGGTTACTGCTTCCTCCACCATCTTGACTCCCAGAAGTAGTTTGCTGAGCACTTTTCAGGAATGTTCATCCTTCTTTGTTGTCCACATTTCACCCAACCCTCACCTGGGGCTCCAAGAGGCTGTAGCATGTGCAGTGGACACCCCAGTAAAATCATCTTGGCAGACAGACTAAGCAAGGTTGAGGTTTACCTATAGGCCTCAAACTCATCAATGAGGTTGAGGAATGGCTACCCCAAGCATATAAAGAATTAAATCATCAAATATTTATCTTTCTGATGATTATGTCAGAAGAATAAATAGATGTATATTTGTAACAAAGATCAGTAGAAGGAAAAAGATTGCATTGCTCATGCAACAATGAGCCTCAAAGATGGCATGATTAAAATTTCCAGAACTTCATTTTTATGAGTTTGTTTTCCTGGACTTATTAGAGTGATTCCTGGATTATTAGAGTGTTCCTGAGGCCTCGTGGAGCAAGTGAAAAATGTGATAAAATATGGCAGAACTTTGGAGAGCAATGCAGTATATGAGCAAAGATTTTAATTCTGCAGGCAAAATAACTGGCCAAACTTCTTTCTGGCTCCACAAAGACTGTACCATGTTCTTTCCATTTCAAAGACAGGCATCATGAAAAAGTTTCCTAGACAGGATACTTTGGTCATATCAGCTTTAAGTTGATCATCATTGGATAATGGATATTGGTATGTTTTGCTATGGCTTTGCTTTACAATTCTGTCTTGATCAGTTTGCTATTTTAATGCATTCTTCCTTCCATTCTAGTCCATTAAATGACTTTTATAAAATCCTAGGAAATTTGATGGGAGACCAAATTGAATGAGATAAATTATAGTTTTTAATAGCATATTCTTATGAATTCTTGTATACAAAATATGTTGAGCTAATGGTCTAATCATTTGGTCAATTAGCCAAGAAAGTTAAGGGATAAGTGTGATTAATCAAGAAAAACTTCATCAATGCCATGAATTTTAAATACACAGTGGTGGAAAGGAGAGCAATGAGAATTTTATGAATACACAAAGGTTCAGGGGCAAAAACAAATAAAAAGGAAGTGTTAGCAAACGAACAACCCCATTAGCTTAACTGGAATGGAATAGAGAGAGTAATGAGAGATGAAACCAATTAGATGGTGCAAGGCAATTTGAAATAGATTACGAAGGTTCTTGAGGCAGACATTGCAAAATTTAAATTTGCTACAATGATAAGCAACACAATTTCTATTGGAAAAAATATAAATCAAATTATTTTACCTCTCTTTGAAGAGGTTCAGGGCTGGCAACCTCTTCAAAGAATGATATGTAAGTAGTGTGGAGTTGGAATCCTGTAATCTCAAAGAACAAATAGAACATCTAAGTGCCTGAGGTAATTTTTAATGAAAGGTTGGGACTTCAAGTATACCCATTATTATTAATCTTTCTTAGTAAGGAAGTTTGGAATTAAACTTGGAAACTTAAACTTTCCATGGACAAGTATGAGAATGAAGTGTATGCTATAATTTAGCAATACAATGAGATTTTACAAGATTTAGTATTCATTCACCAAATTCATTGAATTAATCTAATACTTCTTTACAATAGTTAAAATGTTCCTCATGGGCATCTGAGTCATCTATTAATATTTAATGACATTTTGCTAAGTATTATGTAGGGCAAGTTAGACATGGTCCCTGCATTTTAAAGATTCTAGTGACAGATAAAAAATAATTGAGAAATAGCTATGAAAGGATACACACACACACACACATACATATGCATTCATACATATATACATGCTTTTATATCTATATATGCATACATGCATACATATACACATGTATGTATATATATGTGTGTGTGTGTGCGTGTGTGAACATATTATATATATTCATTCACAATAAGGAAAATGATTTAAATAATGTAGCTAAGAGGAGCAGCTAGGTGGTGCAGTGGATAGAGCACCCAGCCTAGAATCAGGAAGACCTGAGTTTAAATCCAGCCTCAGGCACTTCCTAGCTCTGTGACTGTAGGCAAGTCACTTAATCCTGTTTGACTCAGTTTCCTCATCTGTAAAATGATCTGGAAAAGGAAATGACAAGCTAGTATCTTTGACAAGAAAACCCCCAAATGGGGTCACAAAAAGTGAGACACAACTGAAATAACTGACAACTATGGCGATTAAGCAATAGGTGGAAAGGACTTCTAGTCTAACCCCTCCATTTCATAGATGAGGAAGCTGAGCCCCAGAGAGGCTAAGTGACTTGCCCAAAGTCAAACAGTTAGTAGTAGAGTTGTGATTTGTGCTCCCAACCTTGGACCACTATACCACATTGCCTCCCTTGAAATATAATTTCTTCTTTCCTCCTCTCAATCAGGCATCCTGAAAATTAGTATTATAGCAGAATGGTGGCAAGCAGTAATGTGAAAGTCAGGATAATAAGATTTTAGTCTTGGCGCTGGCACTACCTATCTGTGTAATTGGGAAAAATCTTTTACCTTTATGGTTCCTCATATGGCAAATGATGAGGTTCAACTAAATTGCATTTAAACCACCTTGATGTTGAAATAGAGTCCATAATCAATATCTTCAAAGTTCCTTGAATTAAATACAAAAGTAAAATGTTATCACCACAAATTAGTATTCAAATCAATGAAATTATAAAATATTAATAACATTTTCGTTTTCTAAGTAGTGCTTTCAAAAATATCTTTAAGTGTTATTTGATTGTTCTGATGCCCATCTATGAAGTAAAATATTTTATGTACTCAATAGTGTGCTAGAAAGATCTCCACATTTAAAATCAGAAGATCTGGGTTCAAATGCCAGTTCTAACACTTATTTGCTAATGTGACAATAGGAAAATCATTTAGTCTTTCTGAGTTTCCGTGTCCTTATAAGTAATGCAGCACAATAATACCTGAATTGTCTAGTTAATAGGCTATTGAGAAGAAAGCACTTTGTGAACCATTAAATTCTGTATTGGCACCAGTCATGATCACTTGAGCATTCAAGTTAATATGGTGAAAACTAAAGAACAAAAACTGATATATAGTATAACAGTTTCCTCTTCTTTATCAGCTACATTTATCAGTGTTTGAGAAGCATAATAATGCAGCCTAAAGAGCATTGAATTTGGAAGCAGAGTAATGGCGTTTCAATACAGGCTACAACACTGAATGCCTATCAAACTTTAGCAAATCACATGACCTCTCTAGGTATTCATTTCATCATCTATCAAATGAAAAGGAGATTGAGATTGGTGACCTTTGAGGGGTCTGTAGAAGTCTGTATATATTTTCTTAAATGGATTATTAACTATTAGTATTATAATTTATGGTCCCGACTTCTTGTACAACTTTCAGAAATGTCTTTTTTCTTTATTACAAGAATGGGGTGTGTATTGATATATAAATGCTCTTTGGTGATAGAATATGTGCAGTGTTACAAAGCTCAAAAGGTGCATCTGGAGGGAAAAATTCACTCTCCCATAGGCTCCTTTTAATCTTGGCCACTTAAAATCATGAGATGATTTCCTATTAATAGTCATGTTATTAACAAGTAGTATCAAACAGCACAGAAAATGCCAATTGGCTTGGACCTAACCCAAATCATTGGAACTAGCCATTTAGAAGCCTCTGGTCATGCATTACCTTTAAAACTAGAGTAACATTCCACTAGAAGTAGCATCAAAAAATGGAATTGGAACTATGCCCAAAGGGCTACAAAACTGTGCAAACCCTTCGACCTAACAATACAACTCACTACTAGTTATGTATGCCAAAGATATCATACGAATGGGAAAAGGACCCACATGTACAAAAATATTTCTAGCAGCTCTTTTTGTGGTGGCCAAGATTTGGAAATTAGGATGTCCATCACTTGGGGAATGGCTGAACAAGTTATGGTATATGAATGTAATAGAATACTATTGTGCTATAAGAAATGACGAGCAGGTGGAATTCAGAAAAACCTGGAAAGACTTATGTGAACTGATGCTGAGTGGAATGAGCAGAGCCAGAAGAACATTGTATACAACAACAGCAACATTGTGCGATGACTAACATCGATAGACTTAGCTCTTCTAAGAAACACAAGTATCTAAAACAAATCCATAAGACTCATGATGGAAAATGCTATCCTCATCCAGAAAAAGAATTATGAAGTCTGAATGCAGACCAAAGCATGGTATTTGCTCTCTCTCTTTTTTCTTCTTTCTTATGATTTCTCCCATTGGTTCTAATCCTTCTCTTCAACATGACTAATGTGAAAATATGTTTAATATGAATGTAGATATAGAGCCTATCTCACATTACATGCCATCTTGGAGAGTGGGGAGGGGAGGGAAGGGGAAGAAATTAGAACTCAAAATCTTATGGAAGTGAATGCTGAAAACTAAAATTAGTTAATTAATTTTTTTAAAAAATGGGCAGGGAGAGGCTAGCTCCAAACCCAGTTCAACAGATATAAGTAGAGAGTCCACTAATTATCTTTATTATAATTACTATCCAACTAATGCAAAGTGCATTCCCAACATCACATCATTAATCTTTTGGTATCTTTTTCTTTCCATTCCTCAATTAGAGATCACAAACTGAGGATATGTCAACCAATCATCAAACATTTCTCTTCCTGATGATTACTACAGAAGAATAAAGAGAACTCAGGTGCCTATCTGAAACTAGCCTTGAAGTCTACTAGTTTGATCTGGTATTACAAAACACAGAGATGCAGCTTCCTAATTGGTTGATCTAATCATAAGATTTATTGAGAGTATACAAAGTGATCTAGGTATGTGCTCTGACCACCTCATCAACAGCATAGAATAAACATTGGATTTTGCTTTCAAAAGATAAAATAGAATAAATCAGACCTGCCTAGAATTTTTCCCATTGATTCTATGGCACCCACCCAAAACAGCTATAATCTGTTCATTTCTTTGCTGAAGGAGACAAAGGAATCTAGACCCACAAGACTAGGTAAGTAGATTGTGACTGTCTTTGAATGCATTAATCATGAGTAGGTCAGGCATGAGTTGGTAGAATTCCTTTGGTTTCAGGAACCACAATTAATGGGCCAATCAGTGATTTTAGGAGTCCTTGTATTCCTACCTCCACTTAAGGTAAGAGGGCCTTTTTAGAGATTATATTGCCAGTCAAACATTGTCAGTTATGTAGCCTTTTTTTCTACATCTGAAATATTCATATGGCAATTGTTCTGAGGATTTAACTCTGTTAACCAGAGCAGTACTAGACATGATTAAATGATGCATTGAGATATACAGATTACCAAACTTATCAAATTTACTGAGTGAGCAATTAGACCTGGCCCTTCTGGGCTGCCTGCTCTGTATGAAACCAAGACATTTGGCTATCCATAAGTTTATTTCCATCAGTCCAATTCTATCATGCAATATGTAGGTCCATCTTTAAACTTAACATAATATTACTAATATAGGTATGGTCCCTTCTTTTAATTCTGAGTTTGCTAGTAGTCCAAATTACCTGCTAAGAAGAATGAAATTAGCAACCTACTTTCAGATAGTCCAGCAATTCACACTTAATTCTGAAAATGCTCAGATTTATATTCTTTGAATGAGATTACATTTAGATCTTTAATCATCTGAAGCACTAGTACCCATTTCTTGCCACCTCAACAGAAGCCTACATCCTCACCAGAAATTTAAATTCTGCTCTTGGAACCACCTTGGGCTTTGATTGGTACTCTCCAGCTCCATCCTTTATCCTTACTTCTCCTTCAGGAAACTTAGACTCTGCTCCTGGAAACACTTTGTGTCTTTTGCTTTATCTTGGTAAGATAAAGGCTTCGTTTCACTTCCTAGGCGTCTTTAGACTATGTCCCCTAACCTTATCCCCCATTACAATATAAGTTGCTTGAGAACAGAGACTGACTAGCTTGCTTGTATTTATATCATCCATGTATAACAAGCAGTGCCTGGCACAGAGTACTTGCGTAATAAATGTCCATTCTATCTATCTATGTATCTATCTATCAATCTATCTATCTATCTATCTATCTATCTATCTATCTATCTATCTATCTATCTATCTATCTATCTATCTATCTGTCTGTCTATGTTTATCACCCTAGCCTACAGAAGATATCTGAAACCATTTAGTCTAGTTCATCTAATTTACACTTGAGGATATTAAGGGCCAGAGAGGAGACATGATGTATACAGGTAACCAATAAGCAGAGCAAGGATTTGAACCTAGATGCCATTTTTGTTTTGTTTTGTTTTTAATCCAGTGCTCTTATTACTATAACATTGTGCCATTGACCTACAACAGGTCAGAGGAAAAAAAAATAATTAAACCAAAGAATGGAAGGGAGCAGAAGGGGGAAAGAGCAAAGATGGGAGCAACACCTTCTGTTATTGATTTGATATGTAGTTCTAGGAGGAAAGAAGGAACAATGATTTTGATGCTAGATGTTAATGAAGATGTCAAAAATGATATCATTAAACAAGAAACATTGCTTGATAAGGTCAAAATCATTTTAAAATGTCTAACTTTGGAAGACTTTGACATGTAAAAGTTCAATATGCTCAGGCTATTAAAAAGAAAAAAAAGAATTTCTTTTATTAGAGACAAGAATAATTTTATGCATGTCAAGATTTTCTAACATAATTCCCTTTGTATATACAATTAATGTACTTTGCAAGGAGAATCAAAAGATCAATGGTATTACTTAATATTCCTTTATTCTGATAGTATACTGCTGCTGCATTTTGAAATCTAGAATCTAGTATTGGAAGAAAGAAAGTAGGCAGATGTACAATAGGGATTAAAATGATGAAATGTATAAATATAACTTCATTTTGAGAAAAGTTTTTTTAATCAATCATAGATTGCACTGACATTAACCGTAAGATTAATTTCATCTTTGATATAGACTTTCATTGTGGACGTCTATGAGGAACACAGTTTATGTATATTTAGTTATCATGTAAAAACTCAAAATAAACTGAAAATAAATTTGCTTGTCTTGTAGGAAATGTGCTATAATTGTCATACAGCAGTAAAGACAGTGCATCTGCAAAAGTAAGCGACAGGAAAAGTTAACACTGGGAAAGTAAAGTTTCCAACATATTTACATCTTCCTCCTGGTGCTATGAGGTGGTTTTTGTGTTTTGCTGCTTTTGTTGTTGTTGTTGTTGTTGTTGTTGTTTGTTTGTTTTTCTTGTAATGTGAGAGGGTTGGGACTTTCATTTGGTTGTTTCTTTTACTTTTTAGTCATGGAATTAACATTCCATTTGAGAAACCAGGTTTCCTAAAGTTGTAGTACTCCTACTTTATAATTTCATTAATTTGCTGCAAATTTACCTTTGTATTAGAACTTTTAAAATGCCATGTTTTGTTTTATTTTGTTTTGTTTTAAAGAGGGTATTTTTGTTCTTAAGAAATGTTTATGTTTTTTAAAATGTATTTAAGAGGACATGGTAGGGGCCCAGAACTATGATTCTATCAGTATTTGGAACTCCCACTGTGAAAATGTCATGCATTGATGCAGATCATATCTCATTTATAACTTATTGTCTTAGAGACTTGTCTCTAGCAGTAAAATATTAAGTTGCTTGCCAAATGTCATTCAACTAGTATATGTCAAAAACAATATTTGAACTCAGGTTTTTTCATCCCCAAAGCTGGTCCTCTATCCACTACAATATCTACCATGTTTTCTCTTATTTGAATGTATTTCTATCTATATCTATATCAATGTCATCTATTTCTCTATGTATCTATAGATATAGGAGTAGGGCATATGCTTATGATATCTATCTATAGATATGGATGTTGCTAGTTGCTAAGTCCTGTCCAGCTCTTTATGAGCCCATGGACCATCTGTCCATGGGGTTTTCTTGGCATGGATAGTAGGGTGATTTGCCATTTCCTTCTCCAGTTCTTTGCAGGCAGGGGTTAAGTAACTTGACCAGAGTAGCTTGAGGCCAGATTTGAATTCTAGTCTTTCTGAAACCAGGCGGAGTGCACTTATCCAACTGCCCTATCTAGCTACTCAAGGTTTAGATGTAGATATAGATGTAATATGTAGATATGATGTGGATATAGATGATATAGACATATAATTTCCTGAATTGTAAATAATAACACCAACCACACAGGCTTGTAAGTTATTAGTTAACATTTCTAGAGAGCTTAACAAAGTGCCTGGCATGTAACAAATACTCCTTCTCTGGCCTCCCCTCCCCTGCCTTGCCTTGCCCTGCCCTGCCCTGGGCTGGGCTAGCCTGGCCTTGTCTTCCCTCCATTGCCCTTCTCTTCTTAGAAAGATAGGTTGCACTAAGGAAGAAGTTTAAAAGCTTATATTTAGTCAGGGAGGTTGTGCTATGGATAAAGTCTCAGGCATTTATTAGGCTTGTGACCCTGGGCAATTAACCTTTTTGCCTTCATTTCCTTTTTTATAAAATAGCACCCACCTCCCAGAGTCGTGGGAGTCAAATGAGTTAATAACTGTAAAGCACTTACCACAGTACCTAGGAAGTAGCAAACACTGTATAAATGTTAGCTAATATTATTATTAGAGAGACATAGAGATATATATTTGTCTGCTGCTTATGATTTCAATCTTTTGGTGATGCACTCCCTCCGTTGATTGAGATCACAACAACTCTCCTTCAACTTATAACCTTAGAGAGTCACCTAAGGCCCTGAAAGGTTTATTTCCTTGCATGGTATAATGTAGTGTCAGATGCAGGATTTGAGCCCAGATGTTCCTGATTTGAATACTAGCCATTTATCTACTACTCATATTCCTTAAAATATGATATGCTAAAACTTGGCTGAATAAACTCAGTTAAAACATTGCTCATTTTTCTAAATATTAGCAACAGTAGTTGACATTTCGAAGTCTCCATTTTTCTTTTTAGTTTTTTCTTCCTCTATGATCAGATGGATGAACCCTGCTTTGTCATATGGTCAATCTGCAGTGATGCCTATTCTCTTTATTGTCTGCATATTCATTTCTGTCTAAAAGTTAATCACAAAAAAGACCCAGGGTGATATGAATGATTGTTGGAATTAGTGAAAGGAAAAAGAACAACAATATGAGAGAGAAAGGATAATAGGATTGCCAGAACTTTCCCTCTTTCGTTTTACTAGTTGGGATGTCACCAAGTATAGTTGAAACTGCCTTTTGAATTTTAGTGAGATGATTTTGGTAAACCCACTACATCTGGGGAAGCCAAATACCCTATAATTCTGGTTTTGGGGAGAAATTTTTTCCAAAATAATAAGAGTATTCAAAATTAGTTCTCTGCCTGTAAAACAACAACAATAATAACAGAAAACAACAAAATAGTAACACTAATTTATTTCTTAAATATTTCCATTACAAACTGCATAAAACTTAACTTCAAAAGAAATATTTTGAAAACAAGGGATAGACTACATCTGGACATCTGGAGACTCATACTTATAAGCATTTGCAAAAGTGTATCCTTAATTCGGAGGGAACACTCTCATCCATTTTTGATTATTTTTTTTCCTTTTGAATGTTTAACCTGTGGCACATTCCTATATTTTTGAGTTATCTTGATTGTACCTGATGTTCAACACTCATTTATTAAGCCCACACATGGGTGTGTGTATGTGTATATGTATATGTAAATGAAAGATTCAAAAGAAACATGTCTTATCTCTGACAGGAAATAGATACTAGCTGCAAAGGTCGATCAGGAGAGGTGTCATGTGGAAGCTGACATGTGAGATGAGTTTTGAAAGAAATTCAGGATTCTACAAGATAGGGATGAGGAGAGAATGCCTTCTAATCATACAAACAGGAGATGGAATGTCGTGTATGAGGAACAGTAAGACGGCCAGTTGAAGGCTAGTTTGTCTGGACTACTGAGTACATAAAGGAGAATAATACATAATACAGTTGGAGAGGTAGGTTAGACTCAGTTTGTGAATGACTTTAAAAGTCAGAGAGTTTGTATTTTAACCTAGCAGGGGTTTGTGGATCCTGTTGACAGCCTGGTGAAGCCCTTCTCAGAAAAATGCTTTTAAGTGAATAAAATAAAATGCATAGGATTACAAAGGAAACCAATCTATATTGAAATACTTATCAAAAGACAAATTTTTTTTAAGTTCACAGAACCCAAGTTAAAAACCTCTGCAACTGTATAATAGGGCTCCATTGGTGTTTAGTGACTAGGGGGATGGTGTGGTTAGAACTGTACTTTAGGAAAATAACCTTGGACTATGATGAAAAGTGCTCTCCACCTCCAGAGAGAACTGATGGACTCTAAGTGCAGATTGAAACACTTCTTTTTTTTCACTTTCTCTTTTTTTCTTGCTTTTCTTTTTTCAATATGGCCAATATGGAAATATATTTTGCCTGAATTCACTTGTATAATGGGTATCATATTGCTTGTCTTCTCACAGGATGGGAGAAAGGGTTGAAGACAGAGAGATAATTTGGAACTGAAAATAAAAAATTGAGACCAAAAAAAAAACCTTAGTATATGCATGTGAATAGACTGGAAATTATTTGTTATGGAGCTTGAGGGACTTTCCCATCAAAATAATTTTGTTGCCACATTCATTTATTAATCTCAGGTCTCTATATGTAGAGAACAAGTTTCACTTGTCAAACAGTAAAATCTTTGGGAAATTCCTAGTAATAAATGTTCAATACTATTAAAAGGATTAAAGAATTCAAGTCTATTAAAAACAAACAAAAATACTCTACAACTTCAACATGATACTACCTCTATGAGAGTAGTGAAAATGTAAAATCTTAGACTTTTTGGGTACCCCAATGCAACTAAAACAATGTTCTGTGCATGTTGTTGTTGTTAAGTCATATTCAGTTGTATCTAACTCTTTGTGACTCCATTTAGAGTTTTCTTGGCAATGATACTGGAGTGGTTTGCCATTTCCTTCTCCAGCTCATTTTTACAGATGAGGAAACTGAGACAAACAGGGTTAAGTGACTTGCCCAGGGTCACACTGCTAGAAAGCGTCTGAGGTCAGATTTGAACTCAGGAAAGTGAGTCGCCCAACTCCAGACCTGGCACTCTGACTACTGTGCCATCTAGCTGCCCATTCTGTGCACAGTACATGTTTAAACAAACAAACAAAAAAAACAAAAAAAGAATGCTCAAGAAACAAAATCTGTCTGTGTAGGTTGTCACTGTGTGCTACTGTCAATTATCAGCCAACCAAGTGTATGCATCTCCCTCTAAAATCCTACCATCATCACTCTTTTATCATGAGTATAAGGTCAATGGGGAATCTTGAAGGTTCCATAAATTAACCTCATAGTTTGACAGGTCCTACTCTGCTGGAAAGGCTTCAACCAAAGGTGCAGGGACAGATTCTTTTCCCAAAGACCATCCTAGATATATTCAGAAAGTGTCCTCATCAGAAAGCTGGATACCAGGTTTATTTTGCAAAGGTATAGAGAGTAAACAGGAGAACAGAAACTCATTGAATTGAATTATAAGAATGGAGAGATTGTAATCTGCATTGGTAGGTTAGCTCCCCAACCAGTGACATGACAGATCAATTGACATACTGTGAATAAATATCTATGCAATTAATATTCTAAATGTAGACTGAAGGACTGAATTACCTCACAAAAAATGTACAATTCTTAAAATTATGTACCTATGCTCAGAGAACTTCTCAAATTTCTAAATATTCTCCTTATTCCATAGGGATCCATAAAACATTTTAATAAAGAATGAAATTGGGAAAGCAATTAAATATGTCATAATCAATTTATCAGTGATAATAATACAATTAAATATTTGACAAATACTTATTAGCACATAAATAAAGTGTATAATGACATCCATAACATTAATTAAAACATTCATAAAACTTTCAGTTACTTTAATAAAAAGTGTTAACTATATAACTTAAAAGGCTGAATGTTTTTTTAACCACCTAATGCTTCTATTCCTTAAGTCAAAGTTTATATTTTTGAATAAATGAATACCAATTTTCAGATTCTGAATCCTTATTTGAAAATGGATCCATCCACTATTGGGATAAGCTGCAACATTAAAAGGAACAGACAAAATAATTCAATGTTTGTGGTAGACAAAAACTGGAATTGAAGGGAGGGTCTACGGAATGGGGAATGGTTGAATAAATTATTGTATATAAATATTATTGAGCTGTAAGCAACAACTAATATAAGGGAGCTACAGAAATATGGAAAGACAAGTTGAAATTGATGCAGAGTGACCTAGAATCAAAAGAACAATATACATAATCCCTTTAAATAATATTTAAATAAATAATAACAACTCAACAATCAACTGCAATGTTGAGTAATTATAATCTTGGCCCTAGAACAGAGATAATTTAGCATCTAGATCCTTTTATCAGGAAAGTGTTGAACACTGGGTCTGAACTGTTACTTATATTGTACCTTCACCATATATAACTAATTTTCTTTGCTATAAGATAGGTTGGTCTCTGAGGGTCAGGGTGGAGTCAAAATATTTGGAAATAACTAATGAAAAAAAAATTATGAACAAGACATTGTTTTAAGGAAGCAGCTACAATATTTGAGGGGGGGGGAGTTTATGACATCAATGCACCACTACAATTCTATATAATGGTAGACTTCAACTAGTGGTAGAAATACTGAATCTGTCCTGTTCCAAAATCATGAACAATTATGCAATCATCTCCCTATGTGTATTTGAACCCAATGAATCTTTACACTGAACTAGTTCTGCCCCACTTTGTGTGCATGTACCCCTACTCTCATTATTCATTAACCATATGCATCTTACAGTGGGTCTTTACATAAATCTCCAATTACTTTTAAAAGCAAAACCTTTTTAGTAAGCTATATAATGACCTTTGGATTCTCTCCATGACAGAAATTTCCAGGTTTTATAGTGTTTCAAGTAAAATACATTTGATTCAATTCAACAAAACTTATTTTTTGTTATATAAGGCACAAACTATATGTTAAAATATGCATGTTGAATCCATATAGCACAGTAGAACCAACTCTGAGAAAGCACAGATTACGGAGTTAGAGCTGGGAGGATCCTTATAGATAATCTAGCCCAACCCACCTTATTTCACGAAGATACTTTTCGAGTGTTAGCTTCATTAATGTGCTCTGCTGCCTACTTTTTAATATTCTATATTTCAACCTTCTTTAAAGCAGAGTTCTTTCCTTCATTCCGCCAATGTTTTTTCCTTCCTCCTCTCAATGTATCTGTTCAGTATTTAATGTTAGCACTTAAAACCAGGTTTGCAAAGGGAAGGAGCTGGGCAATCTAACCTGACCAGCTCTACCATCTGATGTATCTATGAGTTTATGGGCCATAGTTGAGCTTAAATATGTGTGAACACCTACATTTGCTTTTGGGTATAGGTCACTACTTGATAATTTTTAAAAAATTGGTTTTGTAGAGTAAAAAAGAAAATCATATGGCAGGGTAAGCTGAAGGTGGGGAAATCATGGAAAGGATTTGAGCATAAAATCTGCAGAATTTTTAGTCATTGCTTTAGGATGAGAAGAGATGATTGATTAATTAGCACATTATGACTATGAAGAGATTATTCCCTGGAACCATTAATTTGGTCATTTATCTGTGTTGTATCATTAGCTAGGTAGATAGATACACACAGAGATACTTGACAAAATACACGAGAAAATTCTCTAAGTGTCTGAGTGCCTTCTAGACGCATAATAATAACTAAAATTAATTATTTTTGGACTTGTGATTTCTTCACTGTAGGAAACTCCCTGGGGTGGAAGCTTCCCCACTGATGCAGATTGGCAATTCATCAACGCCATGCTGACTCTCAACTGGCATTTATATCATATTTAAAGTTTGCAAAATCCTTCAAAATCATTATCTTACCTGAGTCTGACAATAACAATGTGACCTAAGTACTACTGGTTTTATAATCCTTATTTTTTAGGATGAGGAAAATGACACTCCAAGAATTAAGGGATTTGCTCATGGCCACAGAAGTGTTGTGTGTATAAGGTAAGATTTGAACCCTGATCTTCCTCATTCTCGGGCCAGTACCCCAGCCCTATTTAACTAATGATTTTCACTGTACCAGGTACTAGAGAAAATACAAAAATGACTAATGCAATCCCTGCCATTTGCTCTAGCCCTGTTTCTAGCTTTAATTCTATTTCTATCAATGAATTTACAATTTTCTATAAAAAGAAGGGAAATACATAATATATTAAGTAAAAGCACATGCTCTAAATAAGGTGCTATCAAAAAAATATGATTAAGTACCAAGTAAATGGAATCTACAACAGAACTGCTATGAGTAAAGTCAGGACAGACATTGTCTTGGAGTGGAGTGATAAGGGAAGGTTTTATGGAGTAGATATTTGATCTGAGCCCAGAAAGGTGAATGGATTTGAATGAATGGAGGTAGATTGCTAATGACATAAGCAAAAAAAAAACATAAGGATACAAATGTTCATGGTGTGTTCAGAGTTTAGCAATTAGATGAATCTGGTTGAGTTAAGCCATTTTTGTGGGGAGTTAGGAAGAAATGTTTGTAAAGGCAAGCTATAGACAGGTTGACCTCAGCCCTGAATCACAAACTAAGTAGTCAGACATTTCCCATAGATAATATTTCTGTGAGGTAGATGCCTCCTAGGGAGTTATCTTTAAAGTAACTTATGACAGGAATAATTGAATGTGAAAATTCTAGAGAACACTTTAACTTAATAAATGTATCACTTAACATAATGGATTGAATGAAATGATTGATTTTAATGCTAGTAGTTACAAATGAAGCTGGTGTTTTAATGAAAAGGATTTGATTTAATGAAATAAATTGTAAACTTACTGGGCAGGATACCTAATGTTGGGGAGAGGGGAGTTATAGTGTCTAGCATACTATTTTCACTCGAAATGCTAGCATCAAGCTTACCAAAACTCTGGGGTAATAAATTTCGTTGCACCCCCTAGAGCTAGAAAGATGACTTTGTTCTCAGCTCCTGGGGGCTCAGTCCCTGAGGACTAGCTAAGAGCTAGTTAGCATATTCACAAATAATAGAATGAACACATAATTTAACACCTTACTTGCCCAATCCCCTACCTTATGTGAGAGGGATGCTTAACTCTGTGATGCCTTTAAGATGTGTGGAAAAACACCCCTCCCATAATCACTGAAGGAAATGGAATGTGCTGGCATCTATTTAATCAGTACAGTATAATTCAATCAGTCTTGGAATCAAGGTTTTGATTATATATTATTCTTCCTTTTGCACACAAATTACTAAATTGTTGCTGACACCTTCCCAAGTATGAAAGAGGACAGGGGAGGGACTGGTCTATTTGGTAGTATGGGGAAAGATGATTAGATTTTATGTGATACCTAACACAACTTCCTTATCTATTCTTCTTTCCCCTAAAACAGCTCAGATTGCTCAGTCTTCTTACTGTAGTTTACTAAGTTTGTCCTAAAGGGTTGCAGCCAGTACTCAGTTTAGAAGATTAGATTATTTCCTAAAATTCACTTTTTAAAGCTCCTTAAAGAAACACCAATATGCTTAAAAAAAAACACACAACCAACAACCCAGAGCAAGATTTTTGCCTTCACACTACGATATGAAAGTGAATCCCACCTACCCTTGAAGATTTCAACTGAGAAAAAGAAAATTAATAGTCAGCCCAATATCTCAAAAGACATTTTTTTCAAGATTTCAATTTTGCATATGTTCATCACATCAGGTTTTACATGATTACCAGAAAATATGTATTATTGTTTATTTGAATTGTTTTGTTAATTTTGTCAGTCAATTAATCATCAACTATTTGTTAAGTGCCTTCCATGTGTAATGCATTTTGCTAGGAAGTGGGGATATATAGGCAGTGAAACACTCCTCACTGTCATGAATCCTACACTACAAAGGGAGAGATGATCTATATATATCTACGAAATATATGTAAAACATCTACACAATGAATACAAGGTAGCTTTCAGATGGAAGACAGTTGTGGGAAAGAGGGATCATGAAAGGCTTTTGGTCTGAGCTGAGTCTCAAAAGAAACCAGTGATTGCAAGGACAGGTCAGGAGGGAAAGCTTATCAGAGGAAAAAGGGATGTCTGCTAATATAATTTGTTTACGGTATTATAGGATATTTTGGCCAGAGGAAAGACAACTTTTGATTATCATCAAGAGTATTATATTTACTTTATGGATTATGATAATCTTGAGCCTATTCTTAGTCAGGAAGTAGGTTTTCTACAGTAAAACCCAATCAAAAGAATATATATGGCATTGGACATACTAGCTTCTGAGCTGATAAATGTGAATGAGTTTGTCATTGACTGAGCCCTAAAGCTTTAACTAGGAGTTCTGGCAATTGAGACCAACTCAGTTGAGCTGGGTATATGGGCATTAGAAGAGAAATGGGGAAGGTTCAAAGGCATCTAAGATACAACCACAGTTGAGATACTTGGACCCAGAGATCATGGCAAACGAGAAGGTTGAGGAATTGGGATGCCAGGGTATTCACAGTGGTCAGAGGCTGCTGTGGAGAAGACTACAAGAAAAAGAGGGTCTGAAAATTGCAATGGGCAACATAGAATATGAGAGTTCTTCCTTCTGGCCCTTTGGTTCACAAAGTAAATAGTACAGAAGTAGAAACTAACTTTGGAGAAAATTCTAGGATATGTGGTGTTTTCAACACAAGACCAAGTTTCAGTAGAGTGAAAGGAAGAGATCTAAGAGAACACATTTGGAACCGGAAGGGATCTTGGAGACCATCTAGCCCAATCCCCTAATTTTAAATATGTGGCAACTGGGGCCCAGGGAAAATAAAGAAGGAAGAAGAGATGGAGGGAAGGTACGTTAAATGGATGACAAATATATCTTGAAGACATCTGAAGATAAACCTATACTGTGTTGTTGAAACAGGATCTCACCTTTTATAAAAAAGCCTTTTCTGATTCTCCTTAATGCTAGTGCCTTACCTTTGCTGAATATCTCCAATTTGTCCTGTATGTGTTTTGTTTGTATATAGCTGTTTGCTTGTTGTTTCCTCCACTGGGCCATAAACTCCTTGACAATAGGGACTGTCTTTTGCCTTTCTTTGTAATTATAGTGCTTAGGACTGTGACTGGCACATAGCAGGTGCATAATAAATGTTGTTTTTTTTAAATTTTGATTTGCTTATGTCTAGTAGACCATCTAGAAACTTCCTTTTGGGGGAAAACTCTGGACTAGAGCCAAAGTAGAATTTTCTCTGGAGTAGCTGGGGAAGGCATAATGAGCCTGTGAATGTGAGAACTTGGAGCTTATTTCCCCTACTGAATAGTAATACTCCATACAAACTGAACCTAGGCCAACTACAGGTAAAGCTCATGGCATAGTACAGGTCAGCAGTCCGGGGATCTCATTTGAAATGTGCCTCTAGCCTCTATGCTAGGCAGATAATCTCTCAGAGCCTCTGATTTCCTACCCAAAAAAGAGAGGGGGTATGAACTAGATGCTCTCTAAGTTTTGTCTATATCTATCTCTCATGATCTCATGAATAATTGTTCAATCATTTTCAGTTGTGTCTGACTTTTCATGAACCCATTTGGATTTTCCTTGGCAAAAATACTGGATGGGTTTGCCATTTCCTTCTCCAGTTCATTTTACAAATGAGTAAACTGAGGCAAACAGGGTCATGTGACTTGCCCAGAGTCACATAGCTAGCAAGTGTCTAAGGCCAGATTTGAACTCAGGAGGATGAGTCTTCCTGACTCCAGGCCTGGCACTCCGTCCACTGTGCTACCTAGCTGCCACCTTATGAATAATATTAAGAAAAAAAATCATTTTCCCCATTATCATTATCCCTAATCTGTAGTTGAAGGAGTGACTATTAAAGTACTTAAGAGAGTTCCCTTAAATCACAAAATTAATGTCTAAGCCCCCCAAAAAAGTCTTTGTTTTGTTTTGTTTTTTGTTTTTCCTTCTATTCCAGGGCAGTTTCCCCCTCTATCACACTGGATATCTCTGCCTTCATTTAAAAGTCAAATATACACTGCTTGGGTATCGTCCATTGATCTTGTATTATCCATTCTTCTTTCTAGACCCCATTAGTGTGAATGAGGTGCATCCTCTTTTTATTCCACTGTTTTACTAAGCAGCCTTTGGTAGGTAAGCAGGACATTGGGAAAGCTGCTGCTTCTGAAAAATGATACTGCAAAGAGGTCCTTGATGCAGAGACCACAACTACTACTGGAAGGAATACCCAGGTCAAAAAGCACATAAAAGCTAAGCGTCTTAAATGTCCTTAGCAATGATAACATTCAGAATGAGATTTTTGTTGTTGTTGTCTGCAATTTATAAGACAGTGTCAAAAGCAAAATATTTCATAATTTTTTTAAGTGAGAGGAGAAAAAATTATTTAAAAGTTTGGTTCTGGAAAATGTATACCCATGTCCATGAACAAAATTTGACCTTAGAAATAATCTGAATGGATTTCAGGTTGATCTATTAAACTGTTATAACCTCTCACAAGTTACAAAAGCAACTTGAATCTTTGGGGCATGATTTTTAAGATTCTTTTAAAAAAAACTTATGATCTGAGGACAACTTTGTGACAACTGTCGATAAACTTTAAATTGTAAATATATTTCTAAGATCCTGATATTTTATAAAGGATTTAGATAATTGTGCCATCTAAATACATGTGGGAAAATGGGGAGACTACAATGAGATTGGGTTTTAGTCAATAGCATTTAAAACAGTTCAAGTGGGCATTTGAGGATGCTGGCCAGAATGGACTGCTTACCTGTAAATGAAGTTGTGCATGTCACTCAAGGAACTTTTTTTTAATGATGCATTGTTCGCGGACTATTAGAAATGTCACAGACCAGCCATTTTCTAGGTTCCTTTTTTCTTGTATCTGGGAAAGTAGGGCAGAAAGTTTTTTTTTCTTTTTTCTCCCATTACAAGCTACTTTAGAAACTTTTAATTTTGTTTATGTTCTCATTCTTTTCTTTCTTTGACAGCAAAACCAACGTGTAGAAGAACAATAGCATTAGCATTGAGAAGAAATCATAAAGAGAAGTCTGAGGTTTCTTTTGAAGAATACAGCTTATAGTGGGAAAGTATGTTCACGAGAAGCTCAAAATAAAATAAAATAAAAAACCCATATCCCTAGTCCAAATCACCTTCTATATTAAAACCTCAAAGCAGAAAACATCAGAAAACAATATGCACAATTCTTCCATTTTGCCAAAGAAGTTAAAAAAAAGAATAAAACAATGTCAATTCCTTAAAAAAAATGTACCATACAAACTATAGTTTCCTGTTCATATAAAGTTACTGTAATCATAAAATATATAGATGTCAGCTCCTCTGATTATTCCACAACGTATTTAGGCCAGGGTCTGCTGGTATGAAAATTCACTGTCTATTCCCTTTAAGATCCTCAGCATTTTCTCCTTTTAAATAGCTGCAATTGTATATCTATACAGGGATAGAGACAATTAGACTTTGTGCAGAGTGCCTCTGAATCAGTACAGTTCAGTAATGTTAAAATCGTCAATAAGTCAACAAGCATTTAATAAGTACTTACTGTGCACCTAGCACTCTGCTAAGTAAGTAATGAGAATACAACTACAAGAAGAAAGAAATACAGTACCTGCTCCCAAGGAGCTTACATTCTAATGAGAGAGATAACACATAAAAAGAAGTGGGAAAGGGAGGTGAAATAGGAACCCAGCAGGGGAAATGAAGAGAAAGTCATAGAGGATAATCAGAAATACAGCCTGGATAGCAATTAAGACATAGATGGCCCAGTCATTCTCCTTAAAATGGAAGAACCAGACAATCTGAGGCAGCAGTCATATATGTCTAAATTCATTGACTAGTTACTTAATGTCCTCCCTATCACTTCCTTATTATTGAAATCTTATCTAAATTCTTCTTCTTGCTCCAATAATTCCTGATTTGGTAAGGAAACTTGACACAGTCTAGGAACTTCTCAGTTGCTGGCAATTGTCATTGTATATTCCTACCTGAACTTGGTTTGGGAACTCTTATTATTTGCCCAGAGACAGATACTATGTGCTTCCCCCAGCTGTTATCACAATTCAGTAAAAGCCTCACCACTGCCCTAATAGCCAATGTATAACTTCTGCTACATGCAACTTCTATATAAGTCTATATAACATCTGCTGGCACCACTTGCCATTTTATTTCCAGTTCCTTTCCTGGTCTGGCAGAAAAGGTTTCCTTTCCTCTCTAGAAGACTCCCTCTCCTCCATTCTATACCAGAGTTATTTGAGTTCACTCATGTGCCTTCTTCCCACAAAAATGGGAAATGAAGTCTTTGCTATTCCCCCAATAAACACACACACCTTCCTATGTAAAGTTATCAAATGGAAGGAAAAAGACTGAAAGCTTCCACATAGACTAACTATATACTATATAGTATGGATCCTATAATATCATGGAATGGACCCTAACTTTCTTAATATGATTATACTTTCTTAAAAAGACATATAGCAATCATTTCTAAAATGATTGAATAGAACAGAGGTGTCATTTGTTACAAAAGAGCCAATTCTGTGATATAGTTTCTTTTTCTACCCCTACCCCACATTGTTTGTGATCCATCAGATTTGCTTATGTCAGTGCTCAGAAGCTCACTCCTTTAATTCCCAGAGAAATCCAATAGCAGGGACAATTAACATTAGACATTAGTTATGAGGGCACAAGGAACAAGGAGAGTACATCAAATGTGATAACAAAACAAGGAGAAATGTGATAATAATCACTTTACAAATGGGAACCTGAAATGATGGACGAGTTTCATATAAATCCTAATGCTCAATTTAAATGAAAAATCTAAAATGGAATAGGTAGGCTAGAAAATTAGGTATATCTGTTTAGTCATTAAAATATAAAACTATAAAGAAATAAATATCAGATATGATAGACATTTTAAAATGAAATAGTTTAATGCAATTTATTCTTGAAGATTTTTTTAGAGCCTGATGCAGAGGTTCCCAAAGTGGGGCATACCACCCCACAGGGAGTGCTGGAATGATCCAGGAGGGCATTAGTTGGCTTCAGTGCAATTAGGGGGTGTTGAATAAAATAAGGGGGGCAGTGGAAGCATATGGAAAGAAAAGAAGATATGAAAATTTTGAAAACGTTACATGTTTTCTCTGCATTGTATGCAAGTTATAACTGATAAATGGTCAAATCCACCAACAGGTCTTATCATTCAAACATTGGCAGGTGAATATGTCATTCATTGTCGGGAAGTTTAGCATGCATTGGCAGAAATATGTGTGTGTAATGACTTGTTTATAATACGATACTATATGGTTACGTGATGCAATATAATTTCAATGGAGGAAAAAACCCACAAATTTACAATAAATTATTAAATTTAAAATGTGTCATTTTAAATATATCCAATATTTTTGATATTATGCAATTTAAAAAAAAAGTTGAAGGGTTAAAAAAAATGTAGATTTCCAGGTGGGCACTGAGTAATTTTTTTTTAAAAGGGAGAGGTAGGCCGAATATGTTTGGGAACCTCTGGCCTAATGAAATAAATGGATAAAATTTTACGATCATACTTTTTTGGGGGCAAGAAGGGGGAAAATAAGATCATAGAATTGAGAGTTGTGAAAAGAATCTCAGACACTGACTAGTCCAATCATGGCCAAGGTTTCACAGTTAATAAATAAATAAGGAATCAACAATTCAAATCCAGGTCTCCTGATTCCAAATCCTTTCTTTCCAAATCCTGATTCCAAAGTCTTTCCCCCATGACACAACCTATAGCCCCATTACAATATTGAATACTATTAGCAAAAACACTAAAGGCCCGGGGATATCACTTGTCACAAGTAGATCAGGCAAAGATAATTTTGTGTGTCAAATTCCTCTCAGAAACAGAAAGGAGACAATATGATCTGGGAAGGGGAAACTCTGGTAAAGATTTCTTTAAGACTTGAGAAGAGAGGCTTTCAATTTTTCCACTTACCTTTGAAGTGGTAGAGAGGAATAGGACATTGTTGGTCAGGACACAAAGGAGTGATTAGAACCTGGGTACAGCCAGAAACAGGGAAATAAATAATCTACCAACAATGAAAACAAGTTTACAAAGGCAAGAAGGTTGTAATATAATCTCTAGTGGGAATGGTCTGAGTGGGAGTGGGAAAAGGCATTGCAGATCAGCCTACACAAGAAAGTATCATATATCTTAGCAAAGAGGAGGAAGTGGTTGGGAACCTAAGGAGACATCGGGCTGAACAGGAGGACTGAGTTCTGGTGAAAGGATTCCATGACACCAGAAGTGGTAAAATGATGAAGAAAAAAATGATAAGAACAGGATCCTGTGCCCTGGATTAGCTTTGTAGAATTCTTCCATGCTCTTCAGGCACATTGTTGTTTACATTGAGACATTCCTGAGGATAAGTTCTAGAGCAATAGTTCTCACATTTTTCAGTCTCAGGACACTTTTACATCCTTGAAAATTATTGAAAACTCCAAAGATCTTTTGAAATTAAAAGACATAATTTTTATTATAAATTAACTTTAAAATAAAAATAAGTCCATTATATGTTAATATAAATAATAGATTTCATGAAAATATTATATTTCCCTCTTAAATAGCGAGAAGAATGCCATTATTTTTCACGTGTCTCTTTATTGTATAGTTTAATGTAAGATAGCTTGACTCTGATATCTCCTTTGGAATTCAGTTTGTTGGAATATATTTTAGTTGAAGTATATGGAGAAAATCCAGCCATATACAGATTTGTAGTTGGTAAAAGTGGCACAACAGATAGAGTGCCATGTCTCATCTTGCAGAGTTCAAAAATGGCATCTGGTACTTACTAGCTATGTGACCCTGGGTGAGTCATTTAACCCTGTTTGCCTAATTTCCTCTTCTACAAAATGATCTCGAGAAGGAAATGGCAAACTACTCCAGTATCTTTGCCAAGAAAACCCAAAATGGAGTCACAAAGAATTGGACATGACTGAAAAATGAGTGAACAACAACAGTTGGAAAAGGGAAACTAATAGGCAAATAATGTTTTATTATGCTGAAAATCATTTTGATCTTACAGATCTCATAAAAGAGTCTCTGACTCCCTGGAAATTACAGACCACTCTGATACTCTTCTTTTAGGGTATCCTAGAAAGACAAAAGAGGGGGGCAGCTAGGTGGCACAATGGATAGAGCACCGGCCCTGAAGTCTGGAGGACCTGAGTTCAAATACGACCTCAGACCAAACATTTGACACTTACTATCTGTGTAACCCTGGGCAAGTCACTTAACCCCAATTGCCTAAAAATAAAAAAATTAAAAACAAAAAATTTAAAAAAATGTTAAACAAACAAACATAAAAAGGGGGGGCAGGTAGGTAATGCAGTGAATAGAGCACCAGCCCTGGATTCAGGAGGACCTGAGTTCAAATCCAGCCTCAGACATATAACACTTAATAGCTGTGTGACCCTGGGCAAGACACTTAACCCCATTGCCTAGCCAAAAAAAAAAAAAAAGATAAAAGAGTAAGAATGGGAAGAATGAAAGTGGTAACTTTAAGAGAGGTACTACAAATTAACTTCACTGAAATTTCAAAAATGTTAAAGGTAGAGGTAAGTAAGAAGAGAGAATTAATGAGCACATTAATATTAAGGTCTCAATGATGTTCCAATCTGGAGCTCCCAAAGACAATGATATCACAGGTTTTTTTTTTAATAAAACATGTATATGTAGTTGTATATATGTTAGTAGAATAATACACAAACTTAAAAATTGTAACCCTATTAAATTCTCCAGTGAATTGAAAGAGAATTGAAGAAAACTCCCAATATCAGTAATTTTCTGTGTACAAAAAACTTGAACCATGAGAAGTAGAGAGGGAGATAAAGGCAAAAAGACAATGACAGACAGACAGATAGAGAGATGGACAGAGAGACAAGAAAAAGAGTGTTGATGCGAGAAGGTTGGATTTAGACTATGAAAGCAAAAAACAGCAACAACAACAAAAACTAAGGTTATGCACTTGTGTGCAGGCATAGATATATGCACATATACATACACTAGTGGGCACACATTCAACATATATAAACACATTGTGTGTATATGGTGTATATATGTGTGTATGTATATACATACACACATACATACATACATCTGTAAGCAGCATTCACTTCAGCCCAGGTAGGTAGATGGTTCCCTGAAGAACAGCCCTGCAATACCAATTGATCCATACTCTAAGGAAATTGTGATTCTGAAAGTAGTTATTGAATGTATATGAATATGAGAGGAAGAAAGATGCACCAAATAGAGCAATGGCCTCAGAGTAAGGAAAACCTGGAGGCAAGTCCCACCTCTGCCGCATAATGGCTATGTGTCACTAGGAAAGTTATTTGGCCTCTCAATGCCCATACAACTCTTTAAGACTAGTGATTGTATAGCTTGTGCTTGTCTGCCTTGTTAAAGGAAGTTTTTTGCAAAGAACTCCCAATGATGATGAAATCACAGGCTTAATTAAAAAAAAATAAGATGCATACATACATGTATATATGTGTGTTTATTATTACACATAAACTTATAAAATTGTAACCCAAGTTCTCCAGTGAAATGAAAGAGAATGGAAGGGAACTTATAATACAAATAATTTGCTGTGTACAAGAAATACATTTTAAATAGCTACAGAGTGAAAATTAGGGAATTTGACAGTCTATTAAGCTTTGGGTAAATCTAAAAAAGGAATTGCAAACATGATTTCTGATAAGGCAACAATAAAATTAATAATATCAATTGACCAAATAGATAAATTAGATTATGCTTAGATCTCCATAAACATAATTTGACTAATGATAATAACAGGTACAAACAATGAATTTCCTTACAAATGCATTGAATAGGCCTTATTTAAGGTATCCATTGTTTGGTTTTGCATATACATATATACATATACATATATACATACACGTGTGTATGTGTGTGTGTGTTGGGTAACGTGTGTAGTTTAAAAAGGAAAAGGCATCAATAAAGCTTTTAAAAATAGATTGAGAAAAAAAAAGAGGAAAGAAGACCATTAGAAGGCTAACGAAACAGTCCAGCAATAGATACGGTACCCTAAATTCTACTAACTCCTATGTTTATCTTTATCTGCCCTGATCATGTTATGTTTGTCTTCATTAGTTGTGTGTTTGCCCTTTTATTTTTGTTATTGGTAATTTGGTTTCCTTCATTCATTTATTTTAAAATTAGCCAGTTGTTTATCGTTTATCATTTTTTTTGTTTTCCTAAAACTAGCTCTTAGTTTAATTTATTAGTTTAAATATATTTTTCCTTTTAAGTTTATTAATCTCACCTTTGAATTTTAGTAATTCTAGTTTGGTATTTAATTGAGGATTTTTAGTTTATTTGTCTTCTATTTTTTTAATTGTATGACCAAATTTATTGATCTGTTCTTTCACTTTTTTGTTGATATGAGCATTTAGAGATAAAATTTGCCTTCTAAGTACTGCTTTAGTTACATTCACAAATTGTGCTATGTTGTCTCATTGTGGCCATTCTTTTTAATGAAATTATTGATTGTTTCTATGATTTGTTCTTTGACCTACTCATACTTTAGGTTTCAGGGGTGGGGAACCTGCTGTTTCTAGGCCCCATGTGGCCCTCTAGGTCCTCAAGTGTTGCCTTTTGACTGAATCCAAATTTCACATAACAAATCCCCTTAATAAAAGGATTTGTTCTGTAAAACTTGGACTCAATCAAAAGACTACACCTGAGGGTCTAGAGGGACACATGGGACAGCCTTGAAGCTGCAGATTCCCCACCTTGGTAGATTAATTTATTTCCAGAAAACTTTTCATCTAGGCTTCAAATGCCTTTTATCAAATATATTTTATTGTATTATTGTCACAAAAGGGTATATTTAATATTTCTACTTTTCTGTATTTATGTATTTTTTATGTCCTAACACATGGTTATTTTTTGTGAAGGTGCCATGGACAACAAAGAAATAAACGTACTCCTTTCCATTGCCATTGAGGAATCTCCAGAAATCTATTATATGTAATTTTTCTTAAATTGTATTTATCTCCTCAGGTTTCTTTATGTTTATTTTGTTTTTAGGCTTATCTAGGTCTGAGAGGGGGCAAATCAAGATTCCTTGATAGGTAGCAGCAGCAGCTGCAGATTGGGGAGGATGAAGTCCTCTACTCCTTCCCAGGGATGCTGGCACTCCAGTGCTACCTCAGGTTCATTTAAGTCTCTAGAGAGCTCCCTTATTTCCCCCACACCTCTAAACACTAACGCCAATTGTTGGGAGAATCTTTCCCACAGCTCCCTGGCTTCCCTGATCTCAAAAGATTTCCCTGCTTTCTCTGACAGCCTGGGGCCTCTGTGCTAATAATGCCCATGCCCTATCAATTGTACATTTGTTTCCATTCTCCAGCTCTCTCTCACTATTTATGCCCTTTCTCCACAAACCCATCCCCATGCCCAGTAATATTCTTCAAGCTCAGCCTCCATTCCTCTGCCTCACTACTCTGGCTCTGTCCACTTCCTCTACCCCCAACCTTATTTACTTCAGTTGAAGCATAGTAGAGTTTACTCTAGTCCCTTACTTTTCACTCTGCATGTGTCTTTCTGTTTCAAGTGTGACTCTTATAAACAACCTATTATTGGATTCTGGTTTTCAATCCATTCTGTTATCCTCTTCCATTTTATGGGTGAATTTATACTATTTGCATTTACAGTTATGACTGATAACAGTGTATTTTTCTCCTTCCTCTTCTTTTCTACTTATCTTTCTTTTTATCTTAGTGCCTCCTCAACAGTTTGTTTTGCTTCTGACCTCTGTCTTCTTTAATCTACCTTCCTTATCAGCTCTATTTTCTCTTAGCCCTTTCCCTTCCTACTACCCCATTGAGTAAGATAAATTTCTATGCCCAATTGTGTTTGTATATGTACTCTTCCATCCTTGAGCCAGTTCAGATGATAGTGAGGTTCAGTCACTGTATGCTCATCCTCTCATTTACTCTCAAGAGTAAAAACGGCCTTCTATGCGAGATAGTTTCCCCTCTTTATCCCTTTCCTTCCTCCCTTCTCCTAGTGCATCTCTCTTTGTCACCCTTCCATTCTTCTTTTGAGATCATTCTAACATTATAGACTTATACTCATGTCCCCTGGCACCTTCTAACTGCCTTGATGATGAGAATGTTTTTAGGCGTTCCATTGCATTGTCTTCCCATATGAGAATGTAAACATCTCTTATTGTAAATATATTGTAAAAGATATTGTAAAATCTCTTATGATTCCTCACCAGAGTTTAACTTTATAGTCTTGTGTTTGAATATTGTCTGATTTTTTTCATTAGAAAGCTTGAAAATCCTCTATTTCATTAAATAGCATTTTTCCCCTTGTAGGATTATACTCAGTTTTGCTGGGTAGGTTATCCTTGGTTGTGATCCTAGCTACTTTGCCTCCCAGAAAATCATATTACAAGACCTCTTCTCCTTTAAATTGGTGGCTGCTAAATCTCACGTGATCCTGACTGGCTCAATGGCATTTGAAATCCTTCTTTCTGGCTTCTCACAACATTTTAACTTTGACCTGAGAGCTCTGGATTTTGGCTATAATATATTTCAGGATATGACTGACATAGTCCTTCAGTTTTTACTTTAGCCTCTAATTTTATGATATGTAGGCAGTTTTCCTTAATAATTTCTTGAAAAGTGGTGCCTAAGCTCTTTTTTTTAAATCATAGATTTCAGGTAGTCCAATAATTCTTAAGACATTTCTTTGTAGTCTATTTTCCAGCTCAGTTGTTTTTCTTATGAGATAATTCATATTTTCCTCTACTGCTCTTATTTGATTTTTGAAATCTTATGTTTGCTCATTTTTATCTTTTTATTTAGCTCTTCTAGGAATTCTTATTTGGCTTATACCCAATATGCATATTTCCTGAAGATGTTTTCTAGTTGTCTCCTTCAGAGTTTGTATCTTGAGTTTCCCTGTCACCATAGAAGTTTTTTATAGTCAGATTCTTTTTGTTTGTTTGTTTGTTCATTTTTCCAACCATTTTCTTGACTTTGGACTTTATTAGAGTTGGGTTCTACTCACCTCTGGTGGGAGGAAGGGTTGGGGAGGTGATAGCTGGCCTGAACTTCTGTAGCTTGATCTGGGGGTCTGTAGGATTTTGGTGCTTCCAAGTTAGTTTGATCAGGGAGAGGTCTGATAACTGTTCTCCTGGTCTGTGCTCTGGTCCTTGCCTAGGTATGGCCCCTTCTCCCTTACAACTTCAACTGCTTCTCTCTGCCCCAGAACTGCTACCCAGAACTGGGTAATAGGTGGTGGAGCTTCAAAATGGCGTCAGATTCTGTGCCCAGTGCTAGAATAGGGGTCACCTAGAGCCTCTTTCAGACCACATATTCAGTCCCCTTACCATCCCTGTACTTTCAGTGAATCTGCTGCCCCAACTACTACTGCTATAGCTGCCACCTCAAGGCCCACAGCCCATGCTACTTTCACCAAATCTCATGAGCCACTTTCCCAGCTGGTCCCCATCCCAGTGTCCACAGACCTCTCTTTCTATCTTCCTAAGTTGCATTGGGCTTGAAAAATGACTCACTGTGACTTTTGGTTAGATTTTACTCTTAGAATTTGATTTAGCATTTCCTGTGTCTCTTATTTAGACGAGGTTTTGGGGAAAGTTTGGCAATTGTGACCCTTCACTCTGCCAACTTGACCCCACAACCTGGTCTCAGACAGTTAATTTTCCAAAGCTAGGTCAGTTCTGAGATACAAGAATGGCAGTGATGTAGGATACATTATTTTTCTTTGTATCTTTGTATATCAGAGAGTGTTCTAGTTATACTGTGCATGCTATCAATAAGCACTTTAATTAGATCAGCTCAATGTGAAAATTTTCTTGAGATCTAAGACCTGACTAATACAGGCAGGTAAGTTAATGATTTTGATCAGACTAGGCAATTGATATGAAGGAAAATCTGGAAAAGAGAAAGATATCCAAAAAATACATAAATGAGGAATCTAGGAAAACCAGCTTTGGATATGGTAACATCAATGCTTATTGTTTATTTGCTGTATAAATTCCTTGTAAACAAATTTAAAAGAAAACATAAAAACTTATTGGCAAATCAAACACATTTTCTTGAAATAAAGAGCCAGAATATCCTGCCACAAGTAGCAGCTCATCATTCCAACCAACTGCTCCTAACATTCTTTATTCTCCCCTTTGGCAGATGGTGCTCTTATGATAGCTCACAAATGAGAAGCAGCGGTTTGAAGCGTCTTGTATTTACAATTATGGCTCTCACGTTGGGAGGTTTACTAGGTTCCTGACACTAATTAGCTCTGTCCATGACTCTATATTTTCAGTTACTCTAGCCCACAATTGTTTGACAGCAGGGGACAAAGGACAGTTTATGGGGAAAGAAAAAAATATATATATATAATGTTAAGAAACCTAGAAGAAAAGGATAGCTCAAGAAAATGTCTTTTAGGAGACTTGAGTATTATTATTATTAATTTTAGAAATAACTATGTCCTGGTAAGAATATATCATATAGGCGTAAGTCAACTGAGAATATAATTTGATCTAAACTTTTTTCTGTATTGCAGTTACTGTTTTTAAGTGTAAAAAAGAATGAGGCCTACTGACTAGTAACTTAAGGAGGACATCACCACAATAGCAGCATTCTAGAGGTTGGTACTTTGGATCTAGGTTTTGATACTCAGCTCTGCAGGGTCAAGAGTTCAATTATATCAATAAACTTCAAAGTATCAGGATATAATGGGACTGATTCACTATACTCAAGATCATAAAAGACTGATGATCTTAATATCAAGTTCCCAAATAATACTAAATTTGGATTTATTAGATTTGGGTTCCAATTCTAACTTTGCCTCTTAATCTCTTTTTGCCTCACTTTTTGCATTCATTGACTAGAAATTAAAGCATGAACCAACAGCCTCATGGAGCATTGTGATAAGAGTCTTTTGTGAACCATGAAGTACCATATAAATTGAAGCCATTATTATTAAAATAAGGGATCCATCTTTCTACCAACCAAAATATTTCTATTCAACCACCCTTTTTTCTAGTATTGAGGTGGTTGAAAAGCTAATTGAACACCCAGATGTTTTCCTGGTGATACTCAGGGTAAAGAGACTAGTCTAGTCTCAGAGTATTTCATCTAGGTTGTGATGGAGTGTAGGGAATTATGACTGTTCCATTATAGAATATACTGTCCTAATAACCAGCATAATTTTGCCTACTATATACAGTGCCTTTCTTCAATAGTACTAGAGAAGCAAAACACAGAGAAACTCTTTTTTTTTTTTCTGGACTCTATATAGATCATTACCTCTTTGCTCTGACAACATTGCTTTATACATGTTACAATTTATGAGAAAAGTAGGATGGTATATTCAGAACCAAAACCATCACTACTTTAAATGGCAAGAGCTTTTTGCAAGGCATCAACATTGTAGGGGGCACTCCATCCCCAAAAAACTCCAAGGACCTTAGCGCTCATATTTCATGGTCTATTTTCAGTTTTGTTCTACAGTCTTCTTACCACCACCCCCCCACTCCAAAACTGCTTTCCCCTAGGAGAAAAATCTCCTAGTTCCAATTCTTATAGAAAGACTGCTGTACTTAGAGTCAGGAAATTTGAGTTTGAACCCCAACTCTGACATTTTCTATATGGCTAAAGGCAAGTCACTTCAATACTTTAAAATTCACTTCTTCTATCTAAAAGAAGAGGATATTCCTACTTACCGTCCTCACAGGGTAGTGAGTTTGTAAAGCCCAGAGCCACAGAACTGGGAGATATTATTATTAAAAGAGATTTTATCCTATTAGTTGCACTATAACCTTCTTGTTGAAATTTGGGAAAAAAAAAAAACTAGAAATTCCTTCTCTCCAATCGCCACATACTAATTTCCTTCTGAACTATTTTTTCATGCTACTGTTGTCCATCAGTCAAACAATACACATTTATTAAGGTCTTGCCATGTGTCAGGTGAGGGCCATCTCAAGTCAGCCTGATCTATATCTTGCCACTGGACCCAGATGGCTCCAGAGGAGAAAGTGAGACTGGTGACTTTGGACAGCCCTCCCTCACTTCAATCCAATTCACCTTCACGTCATTGCATCACCTCCTTAATATTATGGTCCTCTTTGAGAATGAAGGACAAGCAACAGCAACATCTGTGTCACACACTGTATCACAGTTCTAGAATAGAGACCTTAACTTTTTTGTGTCATTAACCTCTTTGACAATCTGGCAAATCTGATGGTCCCATTCTAAGAATACTATTTTAAATGCATAAAATAAAATATAAAACATTTAAAGGAAACCAATCACATTGACATAGTTATCAATGTTTTCCCCCAATTTACAGATGCTTGGTTAAGAATTCCTGTTCTAGAGCTAAAAAGAACCTTAGAATCAATGTAATCTACTCCCTCCCCCTCATTTTAAAGATAAAGAAACTGACCTGAAGAAATAAAATAACTTGCCCAAGGTCACATGGTTAGTAAACTAGGATTTGAACTCTGGGCATTTGACTCTGAATTTAGGGTTCTTTACATTGCATCACAACAAAGACCCTTTAGTTTTATCAGAATCACATTTACAAACCAGCTCTGAGTAGGCTACATCTACATATAGCTTATGTTATATTTTAAATGGATCACCGTTAGGTTTGATTTCAGTCCCTCATTTATGCACCCTTTAGCCAGATTCTGGGCCCAGCAACCCCATAAGTAAAGTCTAGTCGAGTTAACAAGCATTTATTAAGCACCTATTTTGTGCTAGACATTATGTTAAGCACTGAAGATGCAAAGAAAAGTAAAAACAGTCCCTGACCTAAAGGACCTCAGAATCCAATGGTAATGACATTCCATATAATATTTTTTTTATTTTATTAAATTCTGGTTTTGTGCTATAGTGGCAAAAATTATGGAAATCTACATCTGGTAACAGCAACAGCAGTAGCAGGAGAATAGAGTCCTGGATGCTAGCATAACTGACTAAAGAATCTCTTTTTTAACCTTAAAAGGTCAGCTTATACCCTATGATATACAGTTCTCTTAAGGCATGGAAAGCTTTAGGACAGAGAGGATTAAGTAAAGACTGGCTTAGGGTTTATAAATGGAAATAGTATTCCTGAAAAAAAAAGTTAAGCCAGTCAGATAATCACCATCCATCTCCATGCTGAGCAAAATTCAATCAAAAGCAAAAGTATATTAAAAAGCAAGTTGCTACATGTCATTGATTTTTAATAGTAGCCATATAAATAAAATCTACCTAATCAAGATGCAGTAGACATGCACTCTGGCAAGCCCACAAAAGTAACACAGTCTTAAACAAACCATTTATATCAATAAAGTGGTGGATCTTGGTCTTCTAAAACTGAAGCTAAATATCTGCCTCCCTCTCTGATACAGTAAAAAGCTACATTTACTAAATCTCCATTTCTGAGAACCAAAAGCTAGTTATGTGACTTCCAAGTCTTTGATTCCCATCTGTAAACTCAGGGGGTGAATGAAATTAATCTTTCTAACACTTTGCTTTTTGCTCAGCTTCGTGGTTCCTTCACTATATCCAGTTAACATTTATTATGCTCATGCTCCCATCATTTTCATATTTTTCCTTGATTTTTGCTTCCACTATCAAGTGGCATCTCTTTTTGAAGGATGCATTCTTACCATGTATCTAAATCATTTTATACTTAGATTAGAATAGCAGGTGACCTTTGGGTACTCTCTCCCTCTGCCACTGAGAGCATGCTCAACCACTATTTCTGGTGATCACAAGGAGCTTGGGGAAGTGAAATCACTGGGTTGAATCCCCAAGCCTGACTGTTCAGTCAAAAATTCATGGTTAGTCCTCATCTTTCTGGCTGTGAAAAATCTCTTTGAGATGTTGTCTTCTCTCCTCCTCACCAGCCAAAAGCTGTGATCATCTGTCCTGCCTAGGCAAGCTTATACTTGAGATGGGGCCAATACCCTTTTGAGTCTTCTTTCCTTTGGTGCAGGATCTTGGTCCTACCATTTCCATGGTGGCCTTCTCTACTGTCAAGGCAGATTTAGTGTCTTCCAATGGAAGAGTAGCAACTTACAGCAAGGGCCAGTACCTGTATCAGGTAGTTCTACCACCACCAGGAAAGTGTGCTTGAACAAGAGGAAGAGTGGGTTGGCAAATCAAGAGAAGAGTCAATTTTGGTCAGAAAGAAGCCATTAGAAAGGAAAGGTTCACTTTTAGTCAGTCAATCTCAAGTAGAGGTGAAATGTGAAATAGCTAAGAAGCATCTGTCAAAAGCTATTCCGCATCCCAATGAGGCTTGAATACAGTGGTTCCCAACCAATTGTCCTAATAGTGATTAATTATTAAATTCTGTTCTAATCATTCTGTAATTCAAGGTATCATTCTTTTGTGCTTAGAATTACCTTTCCTCTGTGGGAATAGAAGATCTGTTCCATGCATGATTCCTGTTAGTATTTTAGGTATTTTTTTTACTGTCATATTTTTGGTTGACCCTAGATAAGAGCCCAAAAGTAAAATTGTCCAAGCCAAGGAACGTGATAATTGGGGAGCAAATTTCCCCTTCCCCTGTCTAGAAGTCAGCCAACCCTAAAGCAATGAGCCAGGTACAGAGAAAAGAGAGGAAAAAGTACCTTGAGCCTCTGTAAATCCCAGCACTATGTGCTTCTAGTCTCTATGATAGACTAATAATAGTAACATACTTGTATTGCCCTGTACAGTTTTCAAAGCATTTTTCTATGTTTTCATCTATATTCAAGCTTTTTCAAAATTTTCATGCAGTACCCACAGCAAGTATTATTTCAATTTCAAAAATAAGCAAATGGAGGAACACAGAAGTTAAATGATTGGCTTGAAACTATTAATTAGCAGAGCTGGAACTAGAAGCTAGGTATCATTTCTAGTCTGATGCGTTTTTCATTGCACTGTACTTCTTAATTTTGAGATGATGGAGGTATATTTTCATTAGGTGGCCAGGAAAAGGAGAAGCAAAGATTTAGCTATTTGTGCTAGAATGCAAATATATATGCATTTGTTCTTTCGTATCTAGTCTAGCATTTATACTCATAAAACAAAGGTAAAATATTTCACTACTCCCCTCAACATACAAAAACACACATACACACACTGCATACCATATTTTCATCTATATATTGATTTGGGGGTCTTCTTTATTCCAAAACAACCTTGACAGATCAAAACAATAGGTTGAAGGTAACATTTAATATAGTGCTGTGTAGTCCTAAAGTGGGGTACAAAAATCAATTGCACAAAGAAACCAAAAGAATCAATTGCACAAAAGAAAGAATATGTCTACATGAGAGTCCTGGGGCTGGGAAAGCAAAACCAGGGGCTTTAGTGAACTCCAAGTTCAATATGAGACATAGTTGTGAAGTAGGATTCAAAAGAATAATTTTCAATTTTCAGTAAGTCAAAGGATCTTGAGTAGGAATGTCCAAAAAGGGAAAAGTGATTGTCCCATTGTACTTGGGCCTGGTCATGCCAAAAAAGTGTTTTGTATAGTCCAGGGTGCCACAATTCAGAAAGGATGTAGGAAATAGCACATTCACAGAAAGACAGCCTAGTCTTTGAGTGAAGAAAGTAAAAATTATATAAAATGTGTAGTGGTAAAAGATACTGGAACAGTCTAACTTGGAAAAGAGAGGACTTAAGAAAGATACAAGAATAATCTTCACATATTCGAAGGGTTAAACTTTTTCCACTTGAACCAAAAGTTATAACTAGAAATAACAACTAATAGTTATAGGAAATAGATTCTGGCACATTATAAAAAAATTCTCAAAGCAATTAGACCGGCCTAAAAGGGGAATGAATGTCATCATATAGTAATGATTTCCTATCACTACATGTGTCTAAGCAGAAGTCAGATGATCACTTGAAGGAGATTTTGTATTTAGAATTCATGCTTTGCATAGAGGCAACTAGGTAGTATACTGGATAGAGTGCTGGACCTGGAGTCAGGAATACATGAGTTCAAATCCAGCCTCAGATACCTATAAACTAGTGACCTTGGGCAAGTCACTTAATCTGTCTACCTCACTTTCCTCAACTCTAAAATGGGGATAGCACCTACCTCTCAAGTTATTTGAATATCAAATGAGATAATATTATTAAATCAGTACAGTTCCTGGCACATAGTGGGAGTTTAATACATGTTTGTTTCCTTCTTTCCTAAAGAATTCTCTTTTATCTCTCAGATCTTACAATTTTAGAGTAGAAAAAACTTAGTATTTCATCTTCTTCAGCTCAACCAGATTTTTCCTAAAATATATCATGCTAAAGATGTACTCAACACCATAGCTTGCATTACTGCTTGTATTGTAGCATCATCTGTCCTGTTGCAACAGTCACAATGGCAAATAAGATTCAATACACCAAGTAAGTACTTTAAGAAAAATACAAACATTTCCATGAGATTTGTTGTTAGCAAAGACAGGCTAGTTATACAAAACTACTGTTTTGAATGAGGCCAAAACAAAACCAAACTGGCCAAGCTCAAGTGACACAGACTGAAAATATTGCAGTAGAACTATTGTGAAAACTCACAGAGTTGTGGATTAAATGTCAGCATGAGCAAAGAAACTCCCCAAGAAATAGGGGGCATATAATCTATACTGTTGTTTTGACTACCAAACTAGGACACTGCAAAATGAAGTCTGTTTAAACTAAGGAACTAGGATGTTTATGACTACAACAATTTCAATATGGTGCTCATATTTTGGATTTACTATTAAACTCTTCCCAAAGCCTTCCTTTATATGGAAATTTCACAACCTTCTAGGTTAACTCCATTTCCCAATAGTAGGTCTACTGGGCTTCAATTCTGCAGAATACCATGCCCCCACAGTTAAACCTCTACAATAAAGCCTTACTATTCCCATCTGTAAATGGTAGAAATAGTACTAGCCACTCACACAGTTGCTGTGGGGAGAGCATTCTGTCAACTAAAAACAATTATACAAGTGTGAGTTATTTTTGTTATCATCATCATCATCGTAGGTCACGCTTTGTAATTTCATTGGCCTAAGGATCTCAGTATGTTGAAAACTATCCCCTGATACAGACCGGACATTCATGTACAATTTAGTCTTAGAAGGTCACCTTGGACACTGAGGTTAAGTGGCTTGTACATGATGAACACATGCCTAATATGTGCCACAGACAGGACTTGAACTCAAATTTTCATGACTTGCAGATTTGTCTTCTATTCCTATGTCACATGGCCTATTATTATTGCTGTCAGGCAGTCTTATGAGAGGAAAATTCCTAGCATGGGTTAACTTAAGTGGATTAAAGAAATTGACCTAGAAATCCCAGTATATATTTAAATGTTTCAAATTGTGATTTGAATAAAAATTATTAATGTAGAATATTCTATTTCTAGAATTCTTTTAAAAAAGGTTTCATAGTACTTAAAATCTCTGAAGCTAGTCAACTAAATAAATAAAATAACTTAAGAAAATAAGTATAAAAAATAAGGCATATTTGTGAAGTACATAAAGTGCTGAACATGAAGTGAGGAGAAACTGAGTTCAAGTCCTGCCTCAGAAATATGTAGTTGTGTAACCTTGAGCAAGTCACTTAACCTCTTTTAGTTTCAGGTTCCTTATCTGTAAAATGAGGATAATAGCAACTCTCTCAGTGTTGTTGTGAGGCTCACACAAGATGGAAGGAATGGACTCATTCAAAGCACTTCGTTCAGGCTATCATGGAAGGTCTAATGCTTCAGGGAAAGAAGAGTTAAGTTTGTACCAACAACTTGACTTTCTACCATTTGCCAGTTGGTCAGGTTGAGAGGCTATCATATCAAAATTTTTGCTTTCAATTGAACAGAGTTAGCAACTGCTTTTAATTCATTAAACATATTGTGGTCTTTGAGAATACAGGCTGTGATACAATTACCCTTAACTCCAAGTTACTCTTTTTTAATGTAGAATGGTAATCTTCCTGGCATTTTATAACTCACTCAATGTCTCAAGTAAACGCAGAAGGTAAATAAATGCAAAAAAAGGTAAATCTAAGCAGGTGCTTCATCAGTTGCATCTCTTTCAGTGAACACAATCCTTGTAAGTGGTTCTTCAGCAACAGGATCAAACAACTTGCACAAAACAAGTTCTTGAGCCCACTTTTCCACTTGGAGAACATAAACTTCCTAGCATTTATGAAAGAAGGGAATTCAGAGAATATGGTTATTTTTAATTCACAGAGAAAACAATAACTGATGTCAGGTTGAAGAGATGAACCAAAACCGGTGTTTTTCTAATAATTAGATACTTTCTATGCAAGAAAAGAATATGGTCCTTTGATTCCTAATAAAATCCAAAAAGAAGGTCAGAGAAATTGAGATAGATGGCTCAGTGCAAAGCAGGCATTATATAAGCATTACTAAAGGACAGGAGATAAATCAGCTCAGATGTATTAAGTTAACATAGCTTTGCCCCATAACTCAGGAACACCTTCAGCTTTGCCAAAAATAAATAAACAAATATAAAATGTTAAGAATGGTTAAAATAAGGGGGAGAGAAACAAATAAGACATATGCAACGTGCTGTGTTAGATGGTGGGGACAGAAAGATGAAACAAAGACACTGTCACTATTTTCTGGGATTTTCAGCCTGTTGGTGAGGATACAACAGGGACAAAGAGAAGTAGAATACAATGTAGAGGGTGACTGAAATGAAATTTTATAGGAAAAATGATGGAGGACAGAAAGCTTTCAGCTTCGGGGATCAAGAAGGTAACACCTCCTGATTGATTGATCAGATGATTTGGCAACTCAGCTGGCTTTGGGAAACAGCAGAAGAGTCAGCCACAGCTCTAAGGAAGCACTAAAGATGCACAAGTGGTGGTAAGAAAAGTGAGAAAGCTTTCCTCTGGAGAATAGCTAGACAAAAGCCTACACAATACCAAGGCTCAGGGATTTGTGCATGTCTCAGAAGAGACACAAGGCTGCATGTATCATTCAAAGCCACAGAAAAGTCCTCTTACTTAGGTCATATTGCAGAATGAGGAGGAAATGTTACTTTATGTTTCAGTGTCTCTTGTCAGAATTCAGCATAATAAAGTTACATTAGGGAAATGACGATTGGATGTACTCAAGATTTTTGAGCAGGATAGAAACATAATCAGGTAGATAATTTTGGCACTGAATGTAGGGCAGCTAAGTGGCAGAATGGATGAAGTGTCAGGCCTGGAGTCAGGAGGACTCATTTTCCTGAGTTCAGATCTGGCCTCAGACATTTCCTAGTTACGTGACCTGGGCAAATCACTGAACCTGTTTGCCTCAGTTTCTTCATCTATAAAGTGAATTGGAGAAAGAAATGGCAAACCACTCCAGTGTCATCGTCAAGAAAACCCCAAATGGGATCACAAATAGTTGGACACGACTGTAAAATGACTGAACCAACAACAAAATGTAGGGGAGAGACTAGAATCTGGGAACACAACTAAGAAGTTGTTGCGATAATACAATGAAACAGTAAGAAGACCCTGAATTAGGATCGAGGTCCATAAGAGCAAAGAGATATGAATAGATATGGGAGATGTTGTGGAGGTAGAATTAATAAGAATGATTGAATGGTGAAGGGCAAGTAAGAGAGGAGAAGATGATTCAAGAATGATTCCAAGGTTTCAAACAAGGTGGGTAGTTCTGTCAACTGAAGCAGAGAAGTTTGGAGAAAGGGCTAATTTAGAAAAGAAGATAGGTAAATGTTCATTGAACTGAATTTAAAGATGAGTGGGGATTTTTTCATTTTCTTTGCCTTTGTAGAGAAAGGAGAGAAAGGAAAGATTTTAGTCCTAGTATCAGAGTCTCACAGCTACAATTTATCTATAGATCATCTATTCCACAGGTGTGTAACTTGTTACAGGCCTCAAGTATCCAGCAAAACCTTGGATTATGGCCCAAAAACGATTAGAAGGTAATTGGGAAACATTGAACTAAATAAATAAAAATATAATACAACACAAATGTTAATTTGTGGCTTTTAAGTCAATATGTGGTTGGCTGTGATCCCTTTCTGTTTGAGTCTGACACCACTCCTAACCTAATTTGTTACCGTGGTCAAGTCAAAGGTAGTGTTAAGACCAGGACATGTGAGACACGCAAAATCACAGGATCTGCAAGTTGGAAAATACTCTGCCACCATATGCAGTCTAACTCATCTCAGAAGGGATACTCACTATAACACACCTGGCAAAAATGATCACCTCTACTTAAAGACCTACAAAGAAGAAATTATAACATCTCAAAATGACCCATTTCACTTTTGAACAACTCTAACTTTTAGCATTATTTTTCCCAATATCAAGCCTCAATTTACCTCTTATAAATTCAAACAATCGGGGTAAATCCCTCCCTCTCCCAATGTTATAAGAAAGAGTACCAGATTTGTAGGCAAGAGACCTAGGTTTTGATGACAGCTTGGCCAATTAGTATTTGTGTGAGGTTTGGCAAATGGTTTACTCTCCCTAAGCCTCAATTTCCTCATTTATAAGTGAGAAAGCTGAATCCAGTAGCTTCCAAGATATCTTCTAAGTCAAAGACTATGTACCTAGGAGCTTCTGACTCTCATTCAGTGCTCTTCCCACCTAGCCTCACTGTTCAGCTTAACAATTACCTGAAAATCTAATGAGCCAGGTTTAAGAAAATCAGCCTAAGTTGTCCTAAAACAAACTGGAGAGCAGACTCAGCAAAAATCAGCAATCTACATCCCTCCCTGTTCCCCTCCACCACAGACACACAAACTTGCCTCTACTATAGAATATTTCCAAGAACCGTGGGATTTTCGTAGGAAAGTATTATGCCCTTCTAAACACAGCTTCTTCTCTTTTCTAAATTTATTGTCTTTCCTTATTATTTTTAATTTTTTTATTAAATGTTTTATTTTTTCCAATTACACATAAATTTTTTTAACATTCTTTTTTTTTTTAATTCTGAGTTCTATATTCTGGAAATCAAATAATGAGATATAACTCTCTCTTCACAGGAGAGGCAGGGGATTAATAAGGAAATGACGTTTACATTGTCAGACAAAAAAGGAACAATCATTGTGTAATTTGTTTCTGTGTTACTTTGTTGTGAGGTAGAGTTCAATATGTTTCGGGGGGGGGGGGGTTGGTTTCCAGAAGTGGGGCTTGTATATAAATACAAGGCATTAGTAACATTTATCTTACAGGGAGAAACAAAGGAAGGCATTCACACACTTGGTATGTTTCTGCTTAACCTCCCAGAGCCTCAGTTGCTTCTCTATAAAATGGAAAAGATATCTTACCTGCCTAAAAGGGGAGAATGTGAATAACTGGGTTGCCAAAGTCACTTCCAACTCAAAGGTTTATTATTTTTAATTGTGTTAATTTTTACCAATGTAACATTCTATGAAAATATGGCATGACACAAAGAACATGTGTAGGGAGGATCCCCAAACATCTAACAATTGATCAACACAATAAATATTTCAGAAAAATATTTCTACCTGTTCCACTTTGATCACCACGGAGAGGCTCACATTCAGGAAACAAGGAAGATAGTTGGCATTACATATCTTGAACAAAGAATGTGGATTTCTCAGTGAGGAAATAAAAGATACATCTTTGGCTCTTGTTTAGATCTTGTAAATATGTTGATGAGCCTTGTATAATACTCTCTTTGGCTGTGAATGTACTTTAGTGTTCATAGATTTCCATTGGAGTTTTGCCTACAAACAAAAAGAAGAAAAGAAAAGAAAAAGAAAAAGAATGACATTCTTATATTCCCCTTTAGGGCAGGATCCAGTTTTATTCTAAAATATCCACTGGACTAAATCTACTGTCAATATTTAAGACTGATCCAATACCATGGGAACATTTTGCTAAATCCCAGCCTGACCACCCACTTTCCAGAAGTACTAGGATGGCAGAGAGAATAAATCCACCCCACTTGTTTCTGTGGAGTGGCTAATAAAAAGGATCAGTATGAATTGAATAGTAGAAGGAAGCCGGTGTTTAAACGGTGTCAGGACACTGGCCAAACCACTACATGGAGTAGAACTGTAGATAATGATGAACAGCTATGCCATGTCACTGTGGCACTTGGTCCCTCCAGCTGAGTAGGCTGCTGTGGGAGGATGCTGATTTAAGCAGGACAAGAGAAGGGAAAGGGACAGGCTGAGCATCCAAATTAAATAAAAATGCTCTTGGAAGCTTGTCTTTTAGAGACAATCAACTAGGACATATTTCCATTTATTTTTTGTGTTTTGTATATACCTATATATGAGAATGGGTAGCTAGGTGGCACAATGGAAGGCACACTGGGACCAGGGTCAGGAAGACTTATCTTCATGAGTTCAAATCTGGCCTCAGACACTTACTAGCTGTGTGACCCTGGGCAAGTCATTTAACCCTGTTTCCCTTGGTTCCTCATCTGTAAAATGAGCTGAAGAAGGAAATGGCAGACCACTTTAGTATCCTTACCAAGAAAACCCCAAATGGGATCACATAGAGTTGGAGCCTACTGAAAAACGACTTTATCATATTTGAGAATGTTGTCTTCCCCACCAGAATGAAATCATTTTGAGGACAAGGACTATTTCCATTAGTTTTTTGTAACCTCAGTAGGCATATAATAAAGTCTTCTTGATTGATCAATTGATTTTCAGAATGATTTTGGTATAACATTTTAAACATATTGTGCTGAAGAAAAGAGTGCAGGTTACCTGAAATTGTAATCATACTCTACAATTGGCCTGCAGGTTACTGACCCCAGTACTACCCATCACCCCCTATTCTGATACCCATCTTTTTCAGCACCTGTAGCTCATCAGGCAGCAAATCTTCCCTCATCTTTGTTATTTAAGTTGCTCTTAATGGGAGTTGATTTTATTTATTTATTCCCTTGAGCTAGAGAATCACCTCCCATTAGTATCTTCTTAAGCAGGAGAAGTTTATAGAACAAAGATCTATCAGGTGTGGAGTGCTCAGCTCATAGTGCACTGGAGAAATAATTTTTTTTTTAAATTTTAAAAGGTCAACGTGTATGCTGTACTATACAATATTGAGTAGTGCTATCTGAAAGAACAAGCAAAAGGAAACACGGGAGGACTGTGGAAGTCAGGATTTTGATACCAGTCCATTTTTAAAGAAAAAGACATACTTATATTGTCTTTGACAAGAGCCACCACCAATGTTCAGTAATGAAAATACCCCCTGACTTTTTCTCATTATCTGTCCATTTTTCCCTCAGTTTTTCAACTTTTCTGTGATAAAATTAAATTCATTTAAGGGTTAAAATATTCAGGAGTGCTATCTGAGGGAAAGTCTGCAATTCGTATCATTTTTAGTATTTTAAATAAATCATTTCATAATGACCTTTCCTCACGCACTTTTCTCTTATGAAATACCACATTAGGAGCACCCGCCCCCACCAAAGGAAAGTGATGTTACTCTGAGACCCTCGAATATATTAGCAGGCTTGGCCGATAGCTGATCTAATCTTTCCTTGTCAGATGAACACTGTCATTGCTAATATTAGTTATCACAGTATTATAGATTTCGAGAAGAAAAAGACCTTGGAAGTCAACAGGTCCAACCCTCTCATTTTATAAATGAGAAACTAGATGTACTTTCTTTTCAGCTACCCCCAAAGCCAAAAGACAGCATCAATATTAAATAGAAAGACTAATATCTGCATATTAGTGATATGCAATTCAGATGTGCTTACATTACAACGATACCAAAGGTGGGGCTTAGTATGTGTTGATTTCTTCTCAATTCTAATGGAGTCCAATGAATAGACACATTTATTTTTTTTTTGCCTTCTGAATCAGATATAGCATATACTTGAAGAAAATAGTGAAATATACAAGAAATCTCTATCTTATTCTATCTACCTAGATAGAATATATCTACCTAGATAGAATACCCTATGATCTATCTACCCTATTCTACCTACCTACTTTGTTCTTGTCCCTTTCTAGCTCACTTATAAAACTCCCACATTCTTTGTTTTTTTGTTTTTGTTTTTGTTTTTGTAATTTCATCACTTAAAAAATTTCTATCCCACATTAGAGCTATCCTTTAAGGTAGTTGTCATGGTGTGTGTACGGGGGCGAGGATGGGGAGTGGGAATAGCTTTTGGTCCTGTTTCTGCTTACCCCTACCAGGAGTTTCTACTATGCTCTTGAATTTTTGTATCTGTGAAGTATGCACTTATATGTGTCTATATTGTAAATATTGTCACCCCCACAGAATGCAAGCGCTTGAGGTCAGAGCTGTTTAATTTTTGTCTTTGCATCCTCTAGTACCTAGAAAAGTTCCTGGAGCATTGTAAGCCTTCAGGAAATGTCTATTGTTTGATTTGGAAGCCCTTTTCAAACTAATTTACACTCTCCCAACTTTACTGCCAAAACTTATTCCCCCTAGGCTCAATTGAATCCTAGCTTGATTCTATTTCTGTGGGAGGTCATTTTTTTCCCCCTGAATCTCCAGAGTCTCAGGAAACAGGGCAAGGAGAGATCAACACACTCTTCATTCTCTATTGCAGTTTTCCATTCTCCGTTGTGTTCTCTATTCAGTGTTCTATTATCATTACTCAATCTCTATAAAAGGATAGTGAGGATTTTGATTAGCAGAGGGTGGTAGAAAGGACATTCCAAGCAATGGCAATAGTGTGGGCAATTCTGTGGAAGCAGGAATGTGTCTGATTAGAAAAAATGTTTTTGGGATAGATTGTGTAGACACTTGAGAGTAATGGGTAGAGTACTAGACTTGGACTCTAGAAAACTTAATTTCAAATTCTTCCTCAGATACTAGGTATGTGACCTTGGCCAAGTCACTTAACCTCTATCTTCCTCAGTTTCCTGATATGTAAAATGAGGACAATAATAGTACCTACTTCCTACAATTTTTAAAAAGATAAAATGAGATCACATATGTAAAGTACTTTCCTATATAAATATTAACTATTATTATTATTATCATTTTAAATTATTATTACTCTATTGCAATTTGTGCTCTCACACCAGACACCAACTTCACACACACAGAGACTAACTAGCTTCTCCAATGCTGGCCCTTTGACACCATTGATTGGACTATGTCTTAATCTATTTTAAATAAATTCAGGGCATAATTGGTAGCTTCAGGAGAATTTGATCCCTCCCACACACAAATGTTCCACCTTTCTCAGCACTCTTAGACTCTCAGCTTTGGTATTTTAATGTGTGGGATTTTGTTTGTTTTTAAAATATTCTTTTATTTTCTCAAAACACAGATACAAAGTCACAGTTTGGGATAACTAGCCAACAACTTACAACACATTAGGGGAGCATAAGGACAAGGAAAATAACTTGACTTTCCTCCAAGGGTGCTCAGAAGGAGAGAGGCTCTCCTGGTATTGCCTGCAACTGACCTTGGGTTACCTTTTGAAGGTTTTTCTGCTGAAGTCATTTTTTAAAAGGGAAATGAAAATTAAATATGGAGCAAACTTTTTGGTCTTCTATCCCCTTTTCTAGCACAGTAATGTTGAAGTCAGGATCCTTCCAAATAGTCTTCTTTATAAGCTGAATATTGAACCTGTCTTTTAGAACCAATTCACAACAGTCTTAGTGTCCTCCAGGACTGAGAGTTTTAAAAGCAATGCTGTTAGCTTAAGATTCAGTCTTTGAGGGGCCAAACATAAGCAAGGCCAGTACTTAATTGGTTCAGGATAATGCATAAATACAAGAAGGAAGACTGATTCCCACTAGGAGATGATATCTCCTCCAAAAGAGTCTCAAAATTGTCTGTGAGAAGCACTCCAGAAGAGCGCATTATTATTTGGTCTAAAGTACTAGCCTTGGCTTAGGTAATTTATTATTTGGATAATAGGAAGATTGAAAAATAATGCTTTGATGCCAAAATACAATATATCAGAAAAAAGTACATTCTGAGGAAGCAATCATATAGGAAGAGTTTTATCCTTGCACACAGTCTGTGGGACAAAGTAATTGCTTAACTATTGTTTTTCATTCATTCATGTATTCATTTATTTATTCTCCCAAAAGCAAAGTACTAAATATAATGCATTTTTGTAAATTCCCCTTTAAATAAATGATATATGACTTTTTTCTCTTTTCATCTTTTCTTGACCTAAATATTGAACTTAATATGGGAAGCATTAAATGTAAATGTCTAAATTTAAATGTCTAACCAAGGAGGAAAAGTTTTCAAAAAGAAACCAAGCCATTGTAAAGAAAGAAATTTCAAATCAATAGAGCAGTAAAGAAAAAAATCTTTAATGCCCCAAAATGGCAATAAAATGAGGTGGTTACTAATCATGCCAAAATCGTGAGTCAAGTCCTATCAAGGATATTTATCTATGATAATATGATCTTCATGTAGAGAAAATCTTTTCTACAGTTTGAATCTGGTACCGTGGGAAAAACCCTAGTAATCCTAGCTAAGACTCTTAGCTCAAGACAATAGCTGGAAGATTGTTGTAGCAATCCAGGGTTGGGCTCTTGAGGATCTGGATTAGGGTGAATATACGAATAGGAAATGATAGACAGATCTGGCTTTTTGAAAGAATACATAATAAGACTTTGTGACTAACTGAATATTGAAGTTGAAGGATGGTACAGTGTAGTAAAAGAGTGAAATCATAAGACCTTATTGTGTGTGGCTCCTACTTCTTTACCTTGTATTTTTATGATCTCAGGCAAATCAGTTTACCTCTTTGGACCCCAGCTTCCTAATTTGTGAAATGAGGAAATGAATTAAATAGTCTAGCTCCAGTCATTGATGAAGACCAGCCAGTACTTTGAGTCAAAGATCAGGAATAGGAATATCCCCCCGACTATGAGCCCTGCTTCTCTTTTGTCCCTGCCACTATCTTCAAGAGGAGCAACCCTTCCCCTTCTCCTCTAGGAAAGACATCAGGTAGCACTTGGCACCAAAAAGCTACTCACTTTTGGTAGAATTACAGACATGAAAGATCTTGATGTAGGTCATTACAGTTTTCCCTACTCTCACAAATGGTTGAGATTTCCAGCCTTGTTTCTTGAAAGTACATATTGGTATTTATACCCCAACCCTGAATAGCAGGCTAAAATCTTTTTAAATTAATGATTCATTTTAAAAAGTCAAAGTCTGTATAGTTATTTCAGAATTATCATTATCAGATATTTCTCCTGACACTTTTATCCCTCAGTATTTCTTTACTATATTAAGAACTTTTCTTTGCTTGCTTATTCCATTAATCTGCTCTACCTTTTCTGAGGTGATTTCTACATGAGAATTTCCTTCCTTTCCCCCTTGTAGCTTTTTTTTTTTACTTTATTTGCCACCTTTCAAGGTTATTTTGAGGTGATAAGGGGAAACTAATGTTGTACATAAACTCTCACTCCACCATCTTGGCATAATTTCTTGTTAAGGTGGTAGAGAAATTCTTAAAGCAGTCCTTAAAAATCTTGAGGGTCCAAAGACTAAAGATAGATAATAAGAGATTAACCCTAAGGATCACAGTTATAGGACTGTTCAAAGTCATTGAATATTTAAATTCTGTTAATTCACCTAAGGATATTTTTAAGGTTGTGAGATATTTATATTAACTAAACCTTCTAACCTTTCATGTAAGAAGGGAAACAATTTGGTTGAAGTTGCAGGAATGTAGCACAAAGGCCACCAGCTCAACCGTGTCTCTACAGCATTGCTAAGTAAAGTTCCAAGGGAACTTTCATGACCTTGATGCTAGCTGAAAGTAATTTATTCACTTAACTGTGAAGCAGGCCTGAGACTATTCCCATTGAAGAGAAGTGGGTTAATTTTTTTAAAGGACTTTGACAAGTGCTTATGTGACAAGTTGCCCACGTGAGACTATGAACTCATTTTTTAAAAGAACTAAAATAGGCCTAGACATGGGTGATCTCTCAGAAGGCAAATTACGCTCTTCAAGCAAGAAGTTCCAAGAACTGAAGAAGATGCTCTCTGTCAGATGGCAGTAACAACTCAGTGGAGAACAGTCTAGAGACAGATGACAACAGCTGCTGTGCAAGAAAACATTGAAAAAGGAGACTTTGGCCATTCAGAAGAACAAAGATGTCTATTTGACGTCAGTGAGGCATAGTAGTTTACTGGGAAATAGAGCTAATGGAATCATGAGAGGTGTTCTAAGTGGTGCATAACCCTAAAACTATAAATTGCCTGAGAAATAACCCCTCTTTTACTAGCAGTATGAGAATCAGCAGTTCCTTGGGCTCTTTTTGCTTGGGTGGGTGGGTGGGGAGATGTTTACTTGTTACTTATAATATCTTGCTGCTCCACTTAATTAAATGTCTTCATGTTGAATTTTTGTGTTACCTGGACAGGTCCAGTGAAATTCATTGGAAATTGAGACCCAGTGCTCTTAGTATGAACAGATGATAGACCTTTAAGGGAGAGGTGTCAAACATGCAGACTACTGCCAGCCCACAACACACTTTGAATGTGGCCTGAGCTCAATTAAAATGAAGTTGGGAAATATTTAACAAAATAAATTAAAAATACAATACAATATAAATAAAATTTCATGTTAAAACCAATGTGTAGCCCTTAGGATTGTATAATTATGTCCTTATATACAGATTAGTGGCCTCTTTCTATTTGAGTTTGTCACCATTGCCTTACAGGACCATGAATCTTAGAATTGCTTTTAGGGGACTGACTTGGGCAGGTCCCAGGCTACATATAGGTGGTTTCCACTGTTAAAAATAACTCATACAGACTGCTAATATTTAGCATAGCTACATGCTTTACTCTGGCCTCTGTTGAAAAGACATAAAAAGACAGTGTATAATAAACTACACTCAGAGCTAGGAAGACTAGAAACTATTAGCTATCTCCTCTTCTTTCTACTCCTTTTCCTCCACTTTTTTGTCCTCCTCTTCTTCTTCCTTGTTTCTCCATCTTCATAGTATATAAATAACCTCCAGAGGACAGGGAGGTTTAAAGACCTATTAATTTCAGAGCTCAAAAGAGACTCCTTATGAAATTTGGAAAACGATGAAAAAGGGCAGAGAATGACAATGTATAATCTCATTGCATGATCCTCTTCATAAAGCAGTTTTATGGTACTAGTGGTATTTTATAGTTGGCAAAGTGATTTCCTTACAATAACTCTGTGAGATAGTCAGTACAAATGTTATCATTTCCATTTTACCAATGAAGAAAACTCAGAAGTTAAATGACTTGACTATTTAGAGTCAGAATAGTGTCTAATAAGTCATTGAGTCTGGATTTGAACTCATCTTTAAACTCCAAGTCTTGCACTCAAGAATATTATTTTTATAAAACATTTAAAATTGACAGATGGGCATCTGACTTCTTCATTTATGTATCAAATCAAATTAACTTAGTATAGTGTATAGGTTTTTTTTTCCTTTAGAACAGATATATTCAAAGAATGATAGTTACATAGGATCAGAAAGAAATAATATTTAGAGGTATTAAAATTTAGTCCATCATCATCTAAAAATGACATATTTTGATGTATTTGTCCTTAAAGGGTCATTTTAATTCATAACTTGCAATTTTGAAGTATTTGAAATATTTTAGATATATGGCATTAGGTAATACTAATATTGTCAACAACAATTAAAGAAATATACTTTGAAACTATTGAAAAACTATAAAACAACACTTTCCACGAGAGACCTATAGAAATGTTTATTCATTCTTAGAAGGTTACAGAATTTCTTTATGTGTTTTCATGTATTCACTGGCCTGCAAGATAACCTACAGTTGTCCAAATCACAATCAGGAGCTACATAGCCTATCCATGGCCGTGAAAAAGACTGGTCAATAGAATCTTATAATCCAGCCAAAATATTTTGAAATACTATCTTTTATGTGATTGTGATTAGTATAGATTCTACTAAAGCAGAAAAGAGTGTGTGTATAAACTTACAAAATCAATTAGCTGCAGACAAGAATACAGGTATCCATAGAAATTCTCAGCAAGATCTTGGTGTGTGTCACAGTGGGAAGGTTATGTGTTTCTAATAAATACCTTTTGTTGTAACACAAGTCAGCAGCCAAAAAAGAAAAAAAGAAAGAAAAGAAAAAGAACGGCAACAGCCCAAAACTTTTGCATTTCTGCAGACTGCTGCCTTGAAGAAAGTGGTTGTCCCAAAGCAAATTCTAAATAGGAAAAGATTCCTGGACTTAGAATTTGATGGGAGTTTTATGTAAATTAAGTTTTGCATACCTTCCCTTAATTAGTAAAGAGGCATTTATTAGGCACCTAATATGGTCGGCACTAGGTAAACAGGCAAAAAATGACACATTCAAGGAACTTAAACAAATTTTAAATAGGAAAAAAAGATGGCAATTTGCTTAAACTAATAACTTATATGGAACAATTAAAAGATTTTTAAGAAGATTTAAAAAGTTTGGACAAAATACTTTTTTTCCCTAACCAATGTGTACAAACATATTTATAGCAGCACTTTTTGTTATAATAAAGAATTGTAAACAAAATAAATGAGGAACAACTGAAAAACTGTTTTGTATGAATGCAGTGTGATATAATTCAATAAGAAATGGTGAATAGATATGATTCAAAGAAATATGGAAAGACTTGTGTGAAATGCTGCAGAATGAAATGAACAGAACCTGGAGAACAATTTACAATGGCCACAATAATAATGTGAAAAAAACTAACTTAAAAAGAAATAGAAAAATAACATAAAAAGATCTCATAACTCTGACCAAAGAAGTGAACACCCATGATTTAAATTGATATTTCTTGACAGAGTGGTGATAGACTAGAGATACATATTGAGACAAACATTCTCAGAAATGGACAAGATGTTGATTTGTTTGGCTTCACTGTACATATTAAAAGGGTAGCTTAGCCCACTAAAATGGATTAGTGCTAGTGAAATATATGAAAAAAAGAACATTGTAAAACTTTTTTTTAAACACACACAAAAGAAGTACAGAAGGAAAAACAAATATAACAATTGTAACTACCTTTTAAATTTTAACATATGTATTTATATGTGTGTATGTATACATGTATATATACATAATAGAAATTTATAGTTTTTTACATAATCTTTCTCCCTGTATCTCTTTGTATTTTCAAATATTTCTGTTTGCTGATTTTTAAATTCACAACAACAACAACAACAAAAGAACAAAAAATACTATTGCCAAATATTCTGTTTTTGCTTCTGTGTGGTAAACCAGTTTGTAGCCCAAGGGAAAATATAGAATATAGGCTATTACAGACAGAAAATTCTTCTCAAATTGTATAGTTTAACTTCCCCATTTCATAGAAAAAGTAAATAAGGCCCCTAAATAAGTTGTGGCTTAAAAGATCCCATTTATGTAACACTTTCTTTTATGTTTGCATAACACTGCATCTACATTATCTTATTTAATCCTCATAATAACCCAGTGAGTGAGGTGTTATTATTATCATACACATTTTATATATGAGAAAACAAAGCCACAGATAGTGTGACTTGCTCAAGATTAGTTATATCTAAAGCAGACAGTAAATATCGAAGGTATTATTCCAAACTAGATCTTCCTAACTCCAAATCTAGTACTCTTCCCACATTGCCATGATATCTTACTTCACCTCTAATTTCTATTTCTTCTCATACTATCCTATGTGATACACTTATTTCAGGTGCTAATCACATCTCACCTTCATTACTTCAACAGACTGGGGTTTTTCTGACTAAAGCCTCCTATCCTCTCCAATATATCCTCCATATAGCTGTCAAAATAATCTTTCTAAGGAATAAGTATGGCTGTGTCATTCCTTTAGTTGCTTCCTATTATGTATAGCATAAAATATAATTTCCTTAGCATGGCCTATTTTATTATTTCATAAGTATTTCATGATCTTTCCAATCTCCCTGCTCCTTTTCACTTTCTACATTCTAGCAAAAATGGGTTACTCATTATTTCCAAATTTCAATGTGCAGTCTTTAGCAGACACACAATGACACAAAGCACTTTACATACCAAGAACATCCTCCTTGCAGATCTCGGGCTTTCAAAATCCTCTTCTTTGAGGCTCAGATTACGTGGCACCTCCACCATAAAGCCTTCTTTGATCATCATGCCTAGTCTCTAGCTCTGCAAATTTTCCTTGAGCATCTTGTTTAGTTTTCACATTTGGTCCTATGATTCCCTAAAGGGTCAAGAGTCACAGAACATCAGTATTCCTTCCATGCCATCCCTGGAAACCTGGTAACTGCTTCTGCAGGTGCTGCAGCCATGCCACCAACAACATGGATAACTAAGCCCTTTCCATCAAAGTCCTTGGCATTGTCAAACAGTTCTTTAAAAACTGGTGTGCTTTATCAGTTAAGATAACATTAAAGGGGATGTTTTCCCCTCTGCTTTGCTGCTTTACCCTAAGGACCATTGGAATTTTTCATCTGATTTGCAGTTGAAACCTATATATTTCCTCCTCCCTCTACTCTGCCTCCAACCCCCAATTAGGATGTGAGTTCCTTGAGATTAGGAACTATCTTAATTTTCTGTTTATATGCAAAGTAAGTAAGTGGTGCAGTGGATAAAGCATTCGTCTTGAAGTCACAAAAATGGGTTCAAATCCTGCCTCATATATTTGTTAGCTGTGTGACCCTGGACAAGTAATTTAGCATATCTTGCTTCAGTTTCCAGATCTGTAAAAATGGGAATAATAATCTCACCTGCCTCCAAGGGCCGTTATGAGGTTCAAATGAGATCCTATTTGTAAAGTGATTTGAAAACCTTAAAGGAAGCTCTAGTTTGGAATTGTGGCTAATATCTTTACTCTCTCTACAACTAACCCAGGTAAGTCACCTGAACTATCTGTGGCTCTGTTTACTCATATGTAAAATGTGTATGATATTATAACACATCACTCACAGGGTTATTATGTAGATAAAATAAGATAATGTAGGTACAATGTTTTGTAAACATAAATGCTGGCCATTAATATTAGATCATAATATTCAGTGTTTACTGTAGTACTTTTTACATAATAAGCATTAATAACTGCTTTTTCATTCATTCATTCATTCTTTCATTCATTCATTTACTGGTCCTGTGCTGTTTAATATTGCTTCTTAGTGACTTTGATAAAGGCATAAATGGTACATTCATCAAATCTGCAGATGACAAGCACAAAGCTTTTAAGAATAGCTAAGACATTGGATGACAGAATCACACTTCTAAAGTATATTAACAAGTAAGAGTTTAAGGTTTATTCTAACAAGATGGAATTCAGAAAGGACAAATGTAAAATTCTGCACTTGGGTACAAAAATCAAACTTCACAAATATGAGATGTTGGAGGCATGGATAGATAGCGCTTGTTCTGAAAATGACTTGTGCATTTTAGCACACTATATACTCAATGAGTCAGCAGTGCAATGCAAAGGCCAAAAAAGCTCATTTGTGCTTTGGCAGCATTAAGAATAAATGTTTTTTCACTGATTTTTTTCTTTTACTTGTCATGCACAACATAGTGTAATGTGAGGTAGTATAAACACTTTGTTTTTGTGTCCCCAACACCTACCACAGTACTATGCACACAGTGGGTGTTTTAGAAATGTTTCTTGGGTTGAATTGATTTGAATATTTATAATAGAAAGAGTATTGAATTTGAAGTGGAAACAAAAGCCTAGGTTCCAGTCTTAGCTAGGTTGCTCATAAACTGTGTGACCCCAGGCAAATAAATTAACTTATTTGAGCTTCAATTTCCCCATTTGTAAAATTGGGGTAATAACTGCTTTATCTCATAAGGAGATTGTAATGAAGCAATGAATATCAAAGCACCTTGTATTCTGTAAAAGTTAATCCACATGCCAGCTATTATTTTGAAATGAAATCTTCTTGTTAGATTTTAACATATTAGAAGCCTCAGGGCAATAGAGGGGTTAGGCTGGAAATCAAGGCCATTTACTTTGTTCAAATAAATCCAAAAGAGGGAGAAAAACAGGGGTGATCATATATACTCACCTATAATTGGTGTGACCTTGACTGGGAGCATAATTATAGCAGTCAAAAGGAGGGGATACCTCTGTAGTAATCTCAGGCTTCCATAACACTGTTGTTAAATACTATTTAGTAGTCACCTAAATGGTGAGTGGATGATGGTTAGACATTAATACACAAACCGTGAGTCAGAGAATGACCCTTATTCAGTGGTAAGAGATAGAAAACCACTTGGTCTCCAACCACTTCATACTTCCCTCCCAATCATTAGTTTAGTAATTCTTCATACTTAGACTAAACTTCTTCTGGCTCTTAGGAGTAGACAGGCTATGTCACAAAATAGCAACTGAAAATTGTTTTGAAAGTGAGAAAAATTATGGTGTTGACAATTTTGTGGTGGAGCTGCCCAAAATGTCATTTTAGCCTTGACAAAATGTAGCATTCTTCAACTGCTTGGCCATCCAGATCAGTGTGACTGCTCTCATCTCCTCCCAACTTTGAGGCTTAGCAAACACTATCTGATTAGCTAGTAGCAGGCATTAGTTAGTAGGCTTATCACCATAGGGGGCCTACTATTCCTCTTGAACAATTCTTTTAAAAGGAAATGGGGTAGCTATGTGAACATATTGCTCATTAGGGCCTTTCCCTATTTTCCTGTTTTGGTTCTATAAATTATTTAGAGCCCAAATCAGCAGGTGCACAGCCATAACTAATATAAGCTAAATAATGGATTTACCCCATGCTATCAGAATTGGGGAAGGGATATACTTCTTCCCAACAGAGATAGATATCCAAGCACCTCACCTCATGGTCCTCCACTGGGTACTGCCTACACAATGCAAGCATCTCATCTCCAAAAAAAAAGAGGTTGGTGATAGAATCAAAGAAAATATAACCTATGAAGCCAGAGTGTTAGACCTGGATTGTAAGAATATTGCATTAAATGGTATTTATTTGGGTTCATGCTAACAATTTGGAAAATAAAAAAAAAACAACTGGGCCCATAGAATTGACAACAATTTGTGTTCTGAATATAAGGTTATTATGCGTAATTCAGAAGATGCCATCTTTTTTCTTCTGATCATGTTGTGATAATGTTTCACAGTCAAGGAAAATTTGAAAGGTCTAAAGAAAGTGTAAACCCTTATTAGAAGAGAAAGAAATTAAACTAAGGTAAAAGATGATCAAGAAGAGGGAGATGTTCTACTCTCAAGATGACAAAGGGTGATGAAACATACATTGGACTGATAGAAAAGATGCTCAGATTCTAGCTCTGACAGTTTATTAGGTGACCTTGGGGAACTACGTCACCTCTGTAGACTGCATTATCCTCATCTGATAATGATAGAGTTTCAATAAATTAAAATCCACAATATCTCTATTTTTTATGACATTAGGTTAAGTTATATATAAAGAAATCTCTCAGGAAAAGAATAAAGATCCAATCTTTGGAAAATGTGTGTATTCTGATCTATAGAAGAAATTAACAGAAAGGGTATTTAGGGGGAAAAGGTATAGAACTAGGAGCAGACCAGATATATCAAATATAGAATAACAAAAACAAATTGATCTAAATACTGTCAAGGAGATATAGGAGGAAAGAGAACATGTGAGAATGACAGGCTCAGGGGGAAAAAACAGTGCATGAGAAAAAAATGCATAGATGAAGCTAGCAGTAAAAGCTAACACTTAGCTACCACTAAAAAGAACATTGGCAAATAACAGAAGATTTCATTATGGAATTATTTCAGAAACAAACAAATCAGATAAATAGGGCTTATGATATGACTGAATCATGAGTACCAAAGGAAAACAAAAGAGTAATTTGCAGCAGACTTCTACACACACCCCATGTCAACAGAAATATGATCATGAGGGGACATCTTTCTGAGTTCTACAAAAATCATTTTTAAGATTTCCTTAGCTGTTCTTGTCAATGCATATGAAAGGATATTAATGGGACCAAGGTGATGAAAGAGCCAATGCTAATAATGCTATTTTAGATGGATATTAGAAACTCCAGGCCAATGACATATTTTAGTGCTTACATGATTTCATCAGTGCCTATTACAACTACTTTGGACCTTTTTTCCTTGTCTGATGCTCACTCAATGAGATCTCTAAAGAATAAGAGATTTTTGCAGTTTTGCTATAATAAAAGCTGGCATTAATAGTTTAGGCCATGCATGATACACAAAAGGAAAAGCAGTCTTCCATGACAGAGTGGAAAACACCTGAATGTGGAACTTAAAAAGATAAGGATCCTTGAAGAAGGTAGGAAAATGCATTTATTAAGATTAGATTAATAAAAATCACTCGTTCAAACCTTAATGTTCTTTCCAAGATCATGTAAAGATTTGGTGTGCCAGGCAACTGCAGACATATGCGAGCACATTTTATGTATACAAGTTGATGCTCAGTGAGCAAAGGAATGAAAATGATGTGACAACTGAGGCAATGCTGCCTACGAGGCCCCTTATTATATATGTAGTCTGTCAACTTGCTAATAGAAAAATCCATGTCCAATTCAAGGGAAGGGAATGGGGAAGATGAAAAGAGGACAAGCTCTGCAGGTTGAGCATAGGCATGGCTGATGCAAATGATATCAGTTTGGAAAGGGCATGATGATTAAAAATGCATAAAAAACACTCCAGAGAATTTGGAGCAAGAGTCAAGTAAAACAAAAATTCCAAAGACGTAAGAATGCAGGATCTGATGCTTTCTAAATTTCCCACAAGTTCACTTCATTTTCCATAGCTTTTATTTTCATTTCTCAACTTCTTTTTGCATGTTTTGTGCCAACAGCTCTTGCTATATCATCTCAGCAAATGCTACGTACTAAAAATTAATTAAGTCTGGTTGATTGATAATCTGTAGGGAAAACACTTGTGAGCAATAGGATGGGGAAATTCAGTCCCTCATCATTACCCCTAAACCCTGAAGGTAGAAGTGGGTAGCTTCCCTGAGGGGAACCAATCTACCAGTGCATGTGGGGAGTGGGGGAGTAGTGGGAGGACTGGAATATAGGCCCAGATGGGGCACTACATATACATGTGATAAATAATGTATTTTTTTTGATTTAGTGATTGGGAAAAAAATATTGCATGTGTGTATAATACAGGAAAACCTTTTTTTAAATTATTTTTTTTTTAGGCAATTGGGGTTAAGTGACTTGCCCAGGGTCACACAGCTAACACGTGACAAGCATTTGGTCTGATGCCAAATTTGAACTCAGGTCCTCCTAACTTCAGGGCTGGTGTTCTATCCACTACACCACCTAGCTGCCCCAGAAAACCTTTTTTAATTTAAACAAAATACCTAAGAATATGAAATGCAATGATTTTTTTAAGTATCAAGAGTTATAAAAATGTAAGGACTGACTTGAGGCATTGAACACCTAATTGGAGATGGGTGTATGTGTATATGTGTGTGTGTGTGTGTGTGTGTGTGTGTGTGTGGGTGTGTGGGTGTGGGTGTGGGTGGGTGGGTGTGGGTGGGCGGGTGTGCACATGTGCACACACAAAAAGCATACTTTTTCCATTATACGTCAAATCTTCAAAAATTAGAACACATATAACTTTTGGACTTAATTTTTCAGCTTTTGTCTGGTTGCTTTGTATGAGTGTTTCTGAAAAAAAAAAGGATTCATCAGCCTAGTGGATCACTAATCTCTCAGAACTGCTTTCTCAGTCAATTATCCCTCAGATTATATTGAAAAAAATTTTTACCTAGTTAATCTTAATACTAAATCTCATTTCAGTGAATATGTGATAGAGTTAACTAAATTACAGATAATTGTCAAGTTTGACTCAATTCAGCCTGCAAATTTCCAGAGACAGGAAGAATATCTTACCTCCATGCTGAGTCATTTCAGTCTTTCAGTATTTTCAGTCTCTGCCTCTTCACCAGCTAATTCTCTTTTACTTCAAACATATACATCTCCTCTGTTTGGTAAAGGATTTTGACACCTCTGCTAATTATAAAACAAAATAAAGCAAAAAACATCCTCCTTTTGGAAAATCTCAGGATGTCTGAGTTGGAACAGATCTCAGAGGCTATGTACTCCAACTAACATCTAAGCCCCACATCCTTTGAATAAACTTTGCTTGAATGGGTAGAGGGGAAAACCCATCATCAAGGCAGTCTACTCCCCATTTTGAGGCAGTTCTAAATGTAGGAATGTTGTTGTTATTTCCCTATATTATGCCTAAATCTATTTTTCTAAATTGTCTGCCCATTGACCACTAATTATTCCAGGAGGAAAGAGAGAGAAGACAATACTCCCTCTTCCACTTTGTACTCACTCTGTAAAACAATTGATTCTTATTTATGGCTTCAACTGCTACATCTCTGCAGAGTGCACTCCAAGAATAGGAGTCTACAGGCCCAAGAGATTCCTTGAATATTAACAAGGTCACTTAACATCACCCTCTGGAACTAAGATTACAAGAATCAACAGCAAAGATAGACAAGTCTAACCAGCTGCATAAGCGATAATATTTAAGAGAAGTTTTGGTGTCTGAGTTGTTAATGAGACTAGTATTCTTATGCAAATGATGACCAAGACATTAGGGCATCTCTCAAAAGACCAAAAAGAAGACAAAACTAAAATGTAACATGTAAAATAAATTGTAATCAAATCAACTGCAACATGTGCAAGGTAATGTTATAATAGAAAGGTAGTGAGACACCTGTCTAAAGAACCAAAGCACAAGAATATTTTTCTTGTTTACAGAGTCTTACTTTACCTGTATATACTTCTCAAACTACTGAAACAAAAGTCCTTTGTTTCAATTAGTTTAAACATATGTTATATATATATATATACTTATATACACACACACATATATATACACATATATGTGTATGTGTCTATGTGTCTATGTGTATGCATGTATGTATGTATGTGTGTGTGTGTGTGTGTGTTATGCTTGTTTCTGTCCCAGTGCCTTTGTTCAATTAATGTCAACTTGGGATATATATCCCATTCTGCTCTCTCATCCCTTAGCTAAATTCTGTGATTCTTTCAAGGTCAAGTCAATAGGAATAAAGGTATTCATCTCCAGTGATAAATCTCTTTATTATTGTTTTATTCATTAATCTAAATACAATCTTATATGTATATTACATATATATGTTTATCCTTATAATATTAAATACTGAAATTATCTTCAGTATTAACACTTTAAAAGTTCACTAAAAGAGAAGAAATTCAATAAAGATTTATAAACAACTCACATAATTTTTATTTCTGATCAGTTCTTTTCAAGGATCTTATCCATTTCTACTTTTCATTTTCAAGTATTTTCATTCTCAAGTTATAAGCACATCAATAAGTCTAGATGTCTCCAGAGGCAACCTGTCATGGTAAATTGATACTTCTGATCAATGCTAAAGATAAACATAATCCAAACTGTTCTTTCCTCCTTAAAATGTACATATCAAAATTTGATCACAAAAGTGTTTGATATGTCTACACTTATTTGTAATGGGTTTTATTTTTCCTGCCTTCTCAATGGGTGGTGGAGGAAACAGAGTAGAAAGAGAATTCAGAACTGAAAATAAAATAAAATGGAAATTTTTAAGTGTCTGATACACTAAAGTAAACAGCAATGCATTTCTTCATGTCTATGTGAGATAAAATAGCTAGAATGTGTGTTTTACCTATCTATATTTCCATGCAATTGTTGTTATTTATCCTTTGTTCTTGAAGAGGACCATGACATCAGCGAGGTGATGCCATGACATGCAAGTGAATTGGATTTATATGAAGGAGGGCTGTGCAAAGTCACCAGCCTCACTTCCTCCTTCAGAGCCACCTAGGTCCAGTGGCCAGCTATAGATCAGGACTGGAGATGATGTAGGCTGCAGTGGGGGACCTTGGCCTTTTCAAGCTAAGGTCTTTAATAGGTCTCAGTATGTCTGAGGCAATGCCCATTCAGTGATTCGGGCTTAATAAAAAATGAGGTGAAAAATGGTTTCTTTACCTAATTAAAAAAAATAATTTGGGAGGGAAAGACCCTCAGGGTTTCTGGCCAAAACCGAAACAGTTGCTATTTACATTAATTCTGAGCCAATCAGGGTCTGGTAATATTTTTTGGGGAGGGAGCAAAAGAAAAACTTTCATTTTATAGATCAAAAAGACACACACATATGTGTATATATATATATATTCATGTAACATATGTGTGTACATGTATGTGTGTATCCTCCATCTCCAAGTTCTTAGATTTTGGGGGTTTCTTTGTTTCATTGATTGATTTTTGTAAAAATTTCATGAAACCTGATAGATATCACAATTGATGGTTTGCTAGACCTGGAATCAGGAAGACCTAAGTTCAAATTCTATCTTAGATACTACCTGGGCACATCACTTAACCTTCCTTTGCCTGAGTTTCCTTCTTTGTGAAATGAGAGCATTGGATACCATATCCTCTAAGGTCCCCTCTAGGTCTAAAACCTACGGTCCTGTGACTGTGAAATAAGCATTTACCATTTTCTAGCTAGCAGAAAATACCTAGGAACATGTCTCTTTCCCCTTTCATAGCCCTGATATGCATCTATGCATTTGCTGAAGCTCAGTATGAATCAAGAATGATTTTCAACCTATACAGTAAAATCATAATAGCAAAATAGCTCGCATTGCTATATAGTAACATGATCAGAGTTCTCTTTTGTTTTTAAATGAAAATATGCTCAATAGAAATAATCAGAACAAATAATAGCAAAGAAATAATAACAAATAAGAAATAAGCATTTTAGAACTTTGTAACTTGGGCATTTAAACATAATGCTGTAGTTTATGGCCTTATATGTCACTGGTATGTTATTCCACATTTGCCTTTTTGCAAAGCATTCACCATAATTTACCATACTTACTAATTAAAGTGGGGGAATTCTTTCCAAAAAAGCAATCCAGACTTAGTTTGTTTCTTCCCTCTAAGTGAAGCAATGAAAAAAACGATAAGGTAAACTACACATTTTAAGTGATTTCTTAACTATAGGAGACAAGGATAAAAATGATGGTGGGGGTCAAAACCAAATAAATATTTGTTAAGAATATACTATGTGCAGGAAACTAAGTAGAACTAAGTAGAACCACCACTCAATTAGCCAATCTTGCTTTTTAGCAAGCCATTCATTGTGAGTTCACTATGTGCAAATCACTATGCTAGCACCGGTGGCGATGCAAAGTACGTGACTGCTGCCCTCATGGAACTTAGCAAGATGATTTGGAGGAGATTCAAATACCAGGAATACACAACCTAAAACAACTGTAAAACAAATGTAAGTGATAAGAGTTAACCAGACAAGTCTTTGAGTCCAACCCCCTTATTTTAGCATTGAGGAAACTGAGGCAAAGAGACTGTGACTTTGCCTTAGTCAAATAGCTGAAAATTCAAACTCAAATCTTGCTGACGCCAAAGCTAGCACTCCATTCATTAAACCACATTGCTTTCCATAATGCAATATTATAAGGAATATAATAAGAGAAGCCATAAAGTCCTAAGTGAGGTCAGTAGAACTAATAATCATTGTCAACTCGATAAACTGGAAATCCAAAGAAGACATCTTTTAAAATGTAAAATTTTAATTACATGTTGAAGGGCAGAGAAAATTTCAAAGGGTGGAAAGATACTTTTCCAGGCAGAGGGAATAGTATGAACAAAGACAAAGAGGCAAGAAAATAGTACGCCTGCACAAAAGATAGAAAGTATCACACAAGGAGAAGAATTTTACAATCTTAGACCAAAAAGTTAAGGAGGAGCCTGGACATTGTTGTCTCGTCTCTCCTCCAAGAGTATGGGTAATAGTAGAGTATAGAAGAAAGATCATTGACTCATGAATCAGAATGGATTCAAATCCCACCCTCATTATCTTGGGCAAGTCACTTAATTTTCCTGGGGCTCAGCTTCCTTATTTGTAAAATGAGAAGCTGAAATAGATGACCTCTGACATCCTTCCCAGCACTAGACATATGATCCTACAACTAAGATTACATAAGAGGGTTATTCGTTACCTGGTAGTAAATTTGAAAGGTACTGATTTGAAGCATTTACTTAAGGCTCTGATATATAATTTTGTACCCCTAGGCTAAATAATTGTGAAGGTCTATCACAGAGGCCAATTTTCAGTATTGCCCTTTAGTATCCCTCCCCAAAGCCACACACACACACACACACACACACACACACACACACACACGCACACACATGCACAGAGAGAAAAAGAGAGAGAACTCTCTATCCATTGGACCAAAAAAATACACTGCATTAATTAATATAGCCTTAGAACTTTGGAGAAAATGCAAGCTCAAATAGCCTGTTATAGGTTCATCACCTGAATGAACATGAGGAAAATAGCTCTTTGTTCAGCATGGTATTTAAAGGGTACCGATAGAACTCCCTCAAGAAATTCTGTGAACAAGTATCTATTGTGAATTTGCTTGTGCCCTTCTGCTGAAGTACCCCAGAGGTCATCTATGCACATGTTTGCTCTCTAAGTGTCTATGCTCAATTGTATTCCGACACAACAGCTGGATGTAAAGTACTCATAGAAAAATCTATTATTTCAAGATGTGCACAGGCCATCATAATTCCATTATTTTGCATTCCTTCTTTAGCATAGGCGACAATTTGAATGTTTGGTAGAGAAAAAGCTTTATAATGGGAAATGCATGGGGCAGTACAGTTGAATAACTATGATGCCAGGTCCTTATTTTTGTATTTAGCTTTGTTCTTTCAATTGACTGTTTTCCTACTGATTCAATTGAAACTTATTGGCCTGTAAATACAATTACATATTTTATCATTAAATTAACAAAATAAACTAATTTTGGAACATGGCAATATAAGTTGTATTAAAGGAAAGCAATATCTTTATGAAAAAGCATGTTCTACATCCAAAGTGGCTTCTTGCTGAACGAGCATTTTAACTTAATTTATCCTCTTATTTTCAATGAATGCTAACCAACCATGTATTTCTGGTCGTCGTATAAAATAAAATTAGGTGGAAGAGAGGGGAAAAAATGTTCACCTTAGTGAATTCATATTTGTCTGTTATTCAAATGAAAAAAAGACCTGAGTTCAAACCTGGCCTCAAATATATACCAGCTGTATGACCCTGGGCAAGTCCTTATCCCTGTTACCTGAGTTATGGCAAACAGCTCCAGTATCTTTGCCAAGAAAATCCTAAATGGAGTCATGAAAAATCAGACATGACTGAACAACAACTTGCAAGTATAAACATTTTTTTTTTGTGGAAAAAATGCAACCATGGTATTAGTATTTGCAGTCCTCTAGAACAACTCCTTACCATCCATATAATCGGTTATTTTTTGGTATTTGTTATTATTCTTTCCCCTGATGATTTTAAATATATTTCTAAATGCCATGATAGTCACACTTGTGCCCTGGCTCTGGGATCACAAGGGTCTCTATTTTTAAAGGTTTCCAAAGTCTTCTCCAGTAATAATTTTTCCATTGTAAGATTACTAATTATCTACCAAGGTTGCATTCTCCTTTCCTCCAATAGGATGAGTTTTGTTCCCAGAACTTGATTGGCCACTGCATCTGTTGGTGTAGATTCCTAGTCACCTAGTACATAAAACGATCAACCTACATAAAGTCAGGACCTGTTCAAATAGTGGATGTCTAAAGACCATGGAAGTCAAAATACCCTACTATGTGGAACAGACACATTTTTATATGGAAATGAAGAGGGCCATCTATAGAATCTACGCTCCACAATATCCAGAGGTGTGTTCAAGTCAGCATTGACAAGCTTGCAAGGGCAGATTTTCGAATATTCAGTGTGAGTATTTACACATCAGAAATTGGCAAGCTATTAATTAGGGCTTGATTTATTGTATTGTCAATTGTCTAGAGTAAAGAAAATGTTTATAATGAAGATTAAACTTATTGTATGTATATATATCTCCACATATATACACATCTATACATAGATGTATATATATTTTTAGATGCACACATATACACACACACACACACACACATATATATACATATATACATATATACAGGTGTGCATGTATATTTTTCCCCATATTGTTCTATAAATAGTGCTGGAGCTCACCAGGACTGCAGGAGAAGGCTAAGAGTATCAAATTAGACCATAGTGGAGGCCTAATGACTGGCAGATAAAATGATGATGATGATGATGATAATGATAATGATAACTGGCAATTATATAATGCTTTAAGTTTTATAAATGCTACAGGTGGAGGCGGTGGAGGCAAGATGGGAGAGTAAAAGCAGTGACTTGCTTGAACTCTCCCCCAAACCCCTCCAAATACCTATAAAAAATGGCTCTAAACAAATACTAAAACAGCAGAACCCCCAAAAAGACAGAGTGAAACAAATTTCTAACCAAAGACAGCTTGGATGGTTGATCAGAAAGGTATATCATGCTGGGCTGGGGGAGAAACACAGTTCGGTGTGGGCACATAAGCCGCAGCCACCCTGGACCAGGCTTCAGAGGACTGAATCGCAAGGCAGCTGTGGTGGTTTCCAGACTTCTCAACCCACAAATGCCAAAGACAACTTAGAAGGTCAGTGGGAAAAGTCTGCTTCTATGGTGGTAAGAGAGGAGCGCAGGATCCGAGCCCCATTCCTTGGGGTGGCAGCTGCTTCCTGAGCTTACGAGCCACAGACTGAGGGGGAAATGAGTGACTGATCAGAGGGGTATTGTAGGGATCTCTCTACTGGTGCAGGATTCTCTTGCTTTTCCCCTGCTTGGATCTGGGTCACAGTTCTGGGTGGCTGTCCTGGGGCAAGGAGGAGCACTGGCGTGGTGGAGCTTGTAGTGCCTGTGGAGAGGAAACCCTCCTCACAGTTCCAAGACAGAAAAGAGTGCTCATAGACCAGAGCACAGGCCAGGAAAGGAATAAAAACTTCACCCTTGATCATAGCACCTTGGAAGAACTGAAAATTTACAGGTCCCTAGAAGTAGCTCTGAAAAGAGCTGCACAAAACCCCTGAAGTTTGGGACAGTACATTCTCCACACTGGAAACAGACTCCTACCTTAACAAAGAGTCTACAACTCAAGTAATTGGCTGAGATCATGAGCAAGCAGTGCAAAAAGAGTCAGAATATATTATCTCACTTTGATGACAAAGAAGAGCAAAACATACAACCAGAAGAAGACATAGAAGCCAGAGCTCCTACATCCAAAGCCTCTAAGAAAAATATGAATTGTTCCCAGGCCATGGAAGAGCTCAAAAAGGATTTTGAGAAGTAAGAGAAGTAGAGGAAAAAATGAGAGTGATGCTAAAGGAGAACCCAAAAAATACTGAAGAAAAAACACCTTAAAAATAGCCTAACCCAAATGACGAAAGAGGTCCAAAAAAACCAATGAGAAGAAGAATGCCCTAAAAAGCAAAATTGACCAAATGGAAAAGGAAGTCCAAAAGCTTACTGAAGAAAATACTTCCTTAAAAATTAGAATGGAGAAATTGGAAACTAGGGACAATTTGAGAAATCAAGGCACTGTAACACTAATCCAAAGGAATGAAAAAATAGAAGAGAATGTGAAATATCTCATTTGAGAAACAACTGACCTGGAAAATAGATCCAGGAGAGAGAACTTAAAAATTATTGGACTATCTGAAAGCCATGATAAAAAAAGAGCCTACACATCATCTTTCAAGAAATTATAAAGGAAAACTGCCCTGATATTCTTGAACCAGAAATTGAAAGAATCCACCGATCACCTCCTGAAAGAGATCCCCAAAGGAAAACTCCTAGGAATATTGTAGCCAAATTCCAGAATTCCCAGGTCAAGGAGAAGTTATTGCAAGCATCAAGAAGGAAACAATTCAAGTACTGTGGAAACACAATCAGGATAACACAAGATTTAGCAGCTTCTACGTTAAGGGTCCGGAGGGCATGGAGTATGACATTCCGGAGGGCAAAGGAGTTAGGACTACAACCTAGAATCACTTACCAGCAAAACTAAATATAATCCTTCAGGCAAAAAATGGTTATTCAATGAAATAGGGGACTTTCAAGCATTCCTGTGGAAAAGACCAGAACTGAATAAAATTTGACCTTCAAATACAAAACTCAAGTGAAACATGGAAGAGGTAAACAGGAAAGAGAAATCATAAGAGACTTATTAAGGTTGAACTGTTTACATTCCTGCAGGGAAAGATGATATTTGTAACTCATGATTCCTTTGTCAGTATTAGGGTAGTGGGAGAGGTAAAAATTATATGTATGTATAGATAGATGGATAGATAGATAGATAGATAGATAGATAGAGGGCACAGGGTGAGTTGAAGATGAAGGGGTGATATCTGGAAAATAAAATTAAGGAATGAGAGAGGATTATACTGGGAGAAAGAGAAAGAGAGAAGTAGAAGGGGGTAAAATATCTCACATGAAACAGACAAAAAAAGGTTTTTACAGTGGAGGGGAAATTGGGGAAGGTGAGAGGGAATGATTGAATCTTATTCTCATAGGATTTGGCTTAAGGAGGGAATAACATACACAATGCGGTATGGAAATCTATCTTACCCTACATGAAAATAAGGGGGGAATGGGACAAGAGAACAGGGGTTTGATAGAGGGGAGGGCAGATTGGGGGAGGGGATAATCAAAAGCAAACACTTCTGAGGAGGGACAGGGTCAAAAGAGAGAATAGAATAAATGGGGGTAGGATAAGATGAAGGGAAATATACTTAGTTTTTCACTACAGGACTACTATGGAAGTGTTTTGCATGACTAGACATCTATAACCTGTATCGAGATGCTTGCCTTTTCAATGAGGGTGAGTGGGGAGGGAGGAAGAGAGAAAATTTGTAACCCAAAGTTTTAAAAACACATGTTAAAAATTAAAAAAAAGTAAAAAGAATTTTAAAAAAAGAATTAAAAAAAGATTTATGAATGCTTTATATCCATTATCTCATTTGGGCCCAACAACACACTTTTATGTATCCTTTTAGCTATGTTAGGGCTAAGTAAACCTCTTTTTGTTAACTGCTCATGACTCATCAGCACCTAATTTCATCCTAAAATCAACCTGAACTAGTAGGGTGCCATAATCAGACCTTTGCTTAATACTTTATTCACCCATAAATGAATAACCAGGAATGAGCAGATTCCTGCCAATACCTTCATTTGTCCTCAGCACAAACATTAGTTTAAACCTGAATAAATTTTTTTTGAAGTCTTGCCAGAAAGCTTCTATCCCTGCTCAGCTATTCCCATTGATCTCTCTCTTATACTTTCTAGTCACTCTTTCATTTCAGGTGTCTACGGTAAACAGTGGTTTCTCAGAAGAGGTTACTGTGGCTGACTTAGGTTGTGCCCTCTTGAGATCTATACTCCACACACTCCAGTGGCTGGGGGAAAAAAAAAAAAGATAAATGATTCTAGTACAAAGCAACCAGTCTGCTTAGAAATAATGAGATTAGCTCAGGAGGGTTTTTAGCGGAGAGTGAAGGTTCCAGTTCCACAAGACTTTCTTTCTCTGCATAACTAACACTATTTAAAAATGTAAATTGTAAATATAATTCATGAAATGCTTTGAGCCCAGAGTAAACCTATGGATTGTCAAACTGGGATAATCTCTGGGCTAATTGAATTTAGTCCAATCAAATATCCACAAATTTTCCTTCACTTTCTTATGTTTTCTGTAGAAAACTACAAACTCAGGATCATTTTTAAAATGTAGATAACTAGCTTTTAAAAAGTAGATAACTAGAAGCCAAAACTCTTTAAATATCAAAATAACCCTTTCTGATTAACCTTGTCATCTATTCATTTCAACAATAACACAAAATTGAAAAACAAAGAGTGGTACAAAAGCTTCGCTATTGTTAGAAAGTTTCTTGCAAAAGCCACAATTCAATGGTTCTCTGCTGGTTATTTTTATTTATGTTTTTTTGTTTTTTGATTAGCTGAGAGTCAAGGAAAAGAAAAGGTTCTAAGATATCATGAGACTTCAAAGCCTCCTGGGAAGATTCTACTACCTGCTCCCACAGCTGTGCTGCCACCACTGGCACCCTGTTCTCTCTCAAACTCAATTCTCAACCCTCTCTGGAAAACTTTTTTGAACTCCCATTATATGGAAGCTCCATCCTCCATATATGTATGTACTCTACATACACAGTATCATTGTATCTTCCTAATAGTCTTGTGAAGAAGGCGTTATTATTTTTGCCTTGGGCTTTAAGAAACAGGCTTAGAGACTTTAAGGTAGTTGTCCATAGTCACACATACAAAAAAGAATCAGAGATAAGATTATATAACCCAGGTCTGTCCCTCTTGACCTCTAAGGCAGTATTCTTTCTACTATACCACATTAACTATTATGTATACTAATATGAGTATTAAATGTAATATTGGTACAATTCTTCACCATAGCCCGTGTTATTCAGATATATTTAAAAATATTTTTGTCCACATTTGCTTCACATATTTCAATTTTTTTTCAAGGCAAGAGTCTACCCCTAATGACTATTTGAAATTCCTTCCATTTTCATACAAAATCATCAGATCATATGCACAAAGACTTTAAATTTATTTTTAATGTTAGTGGACCTAGGTACTCATTTATAAAATGAAAACTACTAAAAATTAATATGGGAACTAGACCTTGATATATCTGATATGCCCTTTAAGCCCTGAATAAAGTCCCATCTCCTTCAGTAAACTTTACAGAACCAATCTAACCCGTACCAGTTTCTAGCTTCTCAATTCACACAATGTTCTTTTTTCCTATGCCACTCATGTTAGCAACCTAAAACTATACAAAATTCATTTCATATTTAATTATGCCACTTGTTGAATTTGTATAAATGAACAACTTGTATGTGTTGGTTTAATTTGTTGAATATGAATTCTGTGTGTGACTTGTTATCCCATTGATATTGTTACATATCTATTTTGGCACATAGATACATCCAGATATCCATTGCTATCCCTAAAATGCAGAGGAGAATGCAAGAAAGGATCCCAAACAAGTGGAGTGGAACCACTATGGTAAATTTATCATAGGACATGAACCCGAGTCACTCAGGATGGATGCAAGAGAGTTGCAGTCTTCTTCATTGGAAGGAACAGCCACACTGAGGAGATCATGAATCTAGTGGATTATGAGAATTATAAAGCTATCACTGAGCCAGGATCTATGGCAGATAGAAAGGAACTAAACATGATCAAGAAATTTTGCCTTATTTGTTCACTTTAGAGTATTAAAGCCCAGGTAGCAAATTTAAAAATCAAAATGTCATGCTTTGCAAATAAATGATTTGCTTATTTATTCTCCTAACAGAGCTATCTTTGCTAATAAATCCAATTATTTAATACAAGTAAATATTAATGTGCTAGATTATTTATGGAATGATTTTGACCCTTTACTTGAAATATCATTGAATATCTTAAGGAAATTTCTCTTTTTTGTGGCCTACATAACCCCTCAAAGATAGAGCATCTTAAAGACCTTTGAAACTAAATGGGAATTGATTTTTCTTGGAAAAGAAAAGGCCAAAAAAGGAGATGAAATGCAGTGTATCAGCTCATCCACATAGAGGTATAGAAAACTTTAACCAAAGCAAATGAACTAAAAACACCATGGACAATATTTTTGCTTTGTATTTTTTTTTGTTTGTTTATTTGTTTGTTTTTTTTTGTTTTGTTTTTTAAGTTCTGCAGAAATAGGAATAAAAAATATTTCTTCAAAAACTAGCTTTCTGAATTTGGAAGGACAATACAATAGTACTAATGAATCAAAGTCTACCAATTAGTTCCACGATTTACATCAGTAGTCCACAACCTTTTCAATGAAAAACCCATTTTTTCACATAAAAAGGGAATGATGGTAATTCTGTTAAAACTGAGTGAGAAGATGCATGAAGACAAAAAGGTGCTATAAATCTCGTTGTTGTTGTTGTTGTTGTTCAGTTGTTTTAGCTGTGTCTGGCTCTTTGTAGCCCACTTGGGATTTCCTTGGCAGAGGTACTGGAGTGGTTTGCCATTCCTTCTCCAGCTCATTTTACAGATGAAGGAACTGAGGCAAACAGGAGTAAGTGACTTGACCATGGTCACAAAGCTAATAAGTGTCTGAGGCCAGGTCTTCCTGACTCCAGGACCAGTGGTTTATCTACTGCATCACTTAGCTACCCTATAAATCTAGTAACTCATTTAAATAAATTTGTATTTACCTATTAGAACAATATCTACGTACATTTTAAAATAGTAACACATACATTGCAAAATGCTTATTTAGCCTATAGAATATGTCTACTTACCAGGCTGAATCATCTCCTATAGTTGGTTGAATAAGGTATACCTTCCAGAAAAAAAAAATTCAATCATGTGTGCCATTCCCCAAAATTTTAGTGATGCCTATGATACCAAACTTATTTCCTTGTATCAGAATCTCCAGTTCACCTGTCTTGTTACTCATATTTTGTGTATTTTTATAGTCATCTCTAATATTTAATCACTAATGGTTCTCTTAGAAAGATTCCTTTAAACCCATCATTTTTTAAAGATAAGTTACTCAAGAGGAAAAAAAGGAAAAGATAAACTTGTATTTTATTTCCATTCAAAAAAACATAGACCAACCAGCTTCTGTTCACAAAGCTTACCTTACAACAAATTGTCTTGTTGAATATCAGTGTTTGTCAATAAATAGTTAAGGTACTTAGTGAAAGAATTAAGTGTAGAAAGTAAGAAGTAAGAAAGTAAAGAAACCCATAAAAGATAGAGAATGAGAGGGTGAACTTGAATCTTCCTTGACTGTATTATTGAGGACTCTTACCAACAGAGAACTACAGGAGAGAAGCCTGCAGTCACAACCTAATGACTCAGGTGAGTTACTTTAGCTTCCACAGCAAAGAAATGAACCCAAGGAAAAGTGCAGAATAACAGGGAACAATGTGAAAAGTGTGAAGTTATTAGAAAACAGAGACCAAAAGGCTGCAGGCTTCTAGAGCATTGCTGACAGAAAGCAAAACTCAGCTGTGTGAAATCTATAGCAGAGGTATCCGAGAAAAAAGCTAGGGAAAATGAGAGAAGAATCTAATAGATTCATTCATGAATACACATTTAATAATGATGAATTCATTCATAACATGCATGCCATTGCTGAAGGCTATATCTGTAACCAAGGACACCTCTACAAAAAGTCATCTTTGGGTAGGTCAGAAGCATCAAAATTACAAAATAATTTTAAAAGCAAGGACTTCTCTCAAGAATTTTTTAAGTGTACTACATCACCCTCTTTCACATGATCAATTAAATATTAGAAATATCCAGCTAAAATGCTATTTTTGCATTTGGAAATCTCCCTCCACAATTCTCAAGCAAAGCACTGTTTGATAAAAAGCTGTATTGCTAGGCAGGCAAACTGAAGTGAAGATATGTCACAAAGATCAGAGCAAAAAGAAAAAAAATCACATAAATTATCCTATTAAAATGAAATTGGGGATTGGTCTTAAAGTATATTCAAAATACTTCACCAATTTTTAATTTGCCTTTCATTAAAATGAGCAAATTTTTGTTCTATTTTTCTAAGGATTCAAAAATTTGAAGTATCCCCTATAATCTGCCATAAGTGTTGAAAAGGACCTTATTTTACCTATGATTTTTTAAAATGTTTGATATATTTTGTTTTTATATCATCTACATTTCCCAATTCATCCCTTTCTCTCCCCTTATAAGGGAATGCTATTTTTTTAAAGTAAAAAAAAAAGTCAGCAAAACTAACATATGTCAACAGAGTCCAGAAGTTCCTCCATAATTAATAAAAAGGCATGGGGGTGCCTTCTTATGGCTCGTTTTGGGGATTAAGTGTATTTGTTACTGTTTCATAGCATTCAGCTTCTTTTCTTTTTGTTCTTATTACTCCTTCCATTTTTCCATTCACATTGTTGCAGTCATTGGTTATGTTGTTTTCCTTGTTCTACTCACTGCATTTGGCATCAGATCACACAAAACTCCCCTGGTTTCTCCATATTCATCATTTGTATAGCAATAGTATTCAATCACATTCATATGCCAAAATATGTGTAGACATTTCCCAATCGATAAGCATCTACTTTATTTTCAGCTCTTTGCAACTCTAGAAAGTGCTTCTATTAATATTTTGATGTATATAGTACCACCTAATATTTTAACAGGGTAAGATGATGACCTGAATCTAGTGAAATAAAGTTTTATTAGGACAAAGAAAAGTTCTATACTTTGATTTAAAAAAAAATCTGCTTTACCACCACAGAATGGGAAATGCATGGCTAGTCAATAATTCATATTAAAATACATATCTTGGGGCTTTAGTATATCACAAACAATATCCTTTAACAGTGTGACATGACAAACAAAAAAAGCTAATATGCTTAGAGGTCGTATGCATATAGACACAGTTAGTGATGAGGAAGATTAGACTACTTCTATAGCATGACTTGGTTAGAGCACACAGGTAATATTGTTTTCAGAGTTCACAGTCTAGGAAGAACATTGACAAAGTGGGAAATTACCAGGGTGTTGAAAGGAATAGAAAAAAACGCTGTATGAAAATTAGAGAATATTTAGGTGAACGTGATATCTGTCTTCTAGTGTTTAAAGGACTGTCATGAAAGAAAGGAGTTAAGCTTGCTTTTATTGGACCCAGAGCATAGAAATAGAAACAAAGTATAGATATCACAAAGAGGCAGATTTGGACTTCTGTTTGTCTAGATAGAAACATTTAAGGTTACTAAGGGATTCTAGGTACTCTTTTACCATCTCCAAAGGTTTAATAACAACTTCCTTCCACCTTCCTTGAAAATGACAACCTGCTTCCTTTTTGATTCCTGTGGGTACTACTAGTCTTACCTGCAGATGAAAGGATAGTTTAACAAGTACAATTTCCAACAAGTAGGTGCTACAGAGATATGCACACAACAAAGCCTTTGCCCTTTTCTAACAAAAAGATCAAAACCAAGGTCATGTATCATAAGGAGTTAGGTATGCTGGGCCCTTCAGAAAAGCACTTGGGGTGCTTGTTTTATTCTTTCCATAACTAATTCTAGAACAAGACAAATTCTTTGCCATGTACTTTAATTACCATACAAGTACACAAAGATTCTCTGATTTCATTTGTGTAAGAAACTTTAATGTGGGATTACTAAAATATATTACAAGCCATCTGAGATGCAATAGAAATGTCCTAATGAGCTGCCCGAGGCACGCAGAAGTACAATATATCTGTGTCACAAAAATGGGTAAATGTTAAAGAAGGGTTTTGGACTCAGGTCTTCTTGCTGCAAGTCCAGGTTCCACTGCACTGCATGCCTCCCTCCCATATACATATAATCATTTTTAAAATAGGAGTGAAACATGGCTGGTAGCAATAGGGATAAAATACATCATAGAATTCGACCTGATATAAACCTAAAAGGTTGTGAGTGGTTCTTTAGTTACTCACCCACTATTAATCTCTTGGCATTATCATCCAATCTTCAAACTATTCAAACTAGATTTTCATTTTTATTAATATCTGTACTTTGTGGCAACAGCTGTTAAATAATCTAGCATTGCAACTGTAGCAGATGCTCATATGGTTCCTATGTAGTGTCAGTGAAAGCATCTCTTTTAAAAAGCATTAGTATGTATAGGAATATCCATAGTTAAATGAATGATACAAATTGAGAATAACAACATAAGTTATAATAATTCAGCATTACTATTTATATCAAGTACAGCAATTTATACCAAAATGTAGGAAAATTGAAGGTAATTAAATGAAATGTTCAGAATGTGTTTTTAACAAAAAAGAATCAGAATTCTTTTACATATTTCTTTACCTTATCCTTTTTTAAGTAAAACTATATAAGATGCCTTGCTGGCTTTCCCTTTTGGGGAAATTAAGGGAAAAATGATTGAATTGGCATTTAGCTGATTCTACTTGCCAATCATTTTCTTGTATGTCATGAATAAGGAACATTAAATATATAAATCATCTTGTCCCACACCATTCAATACTGGAAGGTTGAAAAAAAAAGATATTGTATATTTCTTATTAAAAAAAACCCTCTGTCATCTCAAAAGAAGGCTGTGTGTCTGTTGTAAGCAGTTGATAATGTGCTTTGAGAAATCGTCTAAATGGCAAGAGACTGTGTCAATTCACTAAGCAGGACCCTACTGTCCTGAAGGAGAAAGATGCTTTATATCACTCTAGAGAGATAAAATGCATCAATGATGTAAAATCACCAATAAAAATGGCATGTCTATTTGTCTGCTATATTTTGAAAATAACCTTTTCTCATATATGTTCAATGGAAATTAACATTTCAAAAAATGTGGCCACATAATAGAATTATTTAAAAATAGAAGACAGATAAGTTGTTCTTTCAGATCATTTGGACTGTGGAAAAAAACAAAAAACTGTGTATTACCAGATCAGACATGCTATTGACAAGATAATAATGTCATCAGAAAGGTTGAGTCAGTGTCTACCAGACCTTACAATGAAGGAAAAGTCAACTTGAATAAATGCTAAATATTCAAAAAGAATTATAAAATTAAACAGCAAATTTAGTATTTTCCATTAAATGACAGATTTCTAGAGCAGATGATAATCTTATAGGCCATTTAGTCCAATTTCCCAAGCAGTTCCTGAGATCCCTTCCTGCTCAAAAGTTTTATCCTAAGATCCATATCATCATCCATTTGGGTACTTCCCCAGATGATTCAGATTACAAACCACTCAGGTTTTCTCCTTTTGGACTATTTTTGCATATGTTCTCTCATGAATCCTTCAGATAATACGTAGCTAATACATTAGACGACTTCATCTAGGTTGTTGTTTTTTTTTAACATGTTCTGCATGTTAGTAGTGTACTTGGGACTGTTCCCACAGAAAATATTCTATAAATACTAGAACATTTTTCTTCAAATCCTAGCTCTACTCCTCACTACTTTCCTTACAATGATACAGAATGAAAAGTCAGCCAGATATATTACTATTATCCATTCCAGACTCTGGCTGAATAAGTTTTAAATGATTTAGAAGAAATTTCTTGGATTCTGGTGCTTAGCACTGTGGTTGGCACATAGCAGGCACTTAATAAATGTTTACTGAGTGATTGATTTATTGTGGGGATTAAAATTCTTCTAGGCATAGAAAACTTAGAAATGAACTTCTGAAGTCATAAAAAAAAAATCCAGTTGGAAGAAGAGAGGGAAGTTTCCAAAGAGATGGATGTCATCATTGGATTTAGTTTTTGAAAAGGCATATATAGAATGTGGAAATGAGGGCAAGTAGTAGCATTTGAATACAAAACTATGGCAGAGTCATGTATAGGTGAAAGTGCTAATGTCAGACTGAGTCGAGGCCAACGAAGAATGCTAAGGACAACAAAAATTGTTTAGCTATAATATGTAAAAACAAATGGACAACTAGATGGTACAGTGGATAGAGCACTAGGCTTGAAGTCAGGAAGAGTCATTTTCATGAGTTCAAATATGGCCTCAGACACTTAGCAGCTGTGTGACCCTGGGCAAGTCAATTAATCCTGTTTGCCTCAGTTCTTCATCTGTGAAATAAACTGGAGAAGGAAATGGCAAATCACTCTAGTATCTTTGCCAAGAAAACTTCAAAATGGGGTCATGAAGAGTTGGGCATGCCTGAAATGATTGACCAGCAACAACATAAAAATAGAAGACTGAAAAAAATGATGAGAACTTTACACAAAGTAGATGGAATGATGGAATATTAGACCATGAAATATTAGAATAAAATGATGAACAATGGAAAAATGGAAAAACTACTATTATTTTATTTCTTTGGTTTCCTCTATCAAGGAGACTCATCTTTGTATAGTAAGTGAAACATATCCAGTTCCTTCAAACTATCTTATCTCAATGTTGTCCTACTTTGAAAGTTGAAGAAACTCGGATTTTATTAGCCTATACTTAGTGTCTACATGATAGTCATCTTCAAGTATTTGAAGGAATGTCATGTGGAAGAGGATTAGTTTTATTCTGCTGTCCTCCAGAGAGCAAAAATAACTATTTGTGGTCTCCTTGGGAAGTTACAGAAGGCAGATTTATGCTTATAAGAAAATAAAAGTACACAATTCCTAAACAATTAGAGCTTTCCCAAAATGGAATGAACTGCCTCAGAAGCAGATAGATTGCTCAGCACTAGCATTCTTCTATCAGAGTCTAGATGACTAATTTTTAGGTAGAGTATCAAATGGATTCCTGCTCAATTACAGTTTGAACTAGTGTCTCTAAGGTCACCTAAAATTCTGAAATTCTGAAATTATTCTTAAACTTCAGGCTTCCAGTCACTTATTTTAAAGGATAACTAGTCTGAAAGAAGGGAAACAAAATAATTCACAGACAAATAGCCCTTTTTTGCTTTAAAATCTCAATCATTACTGGCAGTGAATCTCTCCTTGAAAATTTGTTTCCCTATGTTTTACATAGTGTCTGACATATAGTCATCCTTTAATAAATAATTGATTAGCCTGTCCAGCTTTCCTTCTTTGAACAAATGGAGGTATTCCATTGACAGTAATAGGCAATATTTATATAGTACTTTCAGGTTGGTAAAGGACTTTGCAAATATTTCTTTTTATCTTGACATCAACTCTGGCAGGCAGATACTACTATTGTCTCCATTTTATATATATGAAAATTGAGGCAAGGTGAGGTTAAGAGAATTGCTCAGGTTCCCAAGTGTCTTGAGGAAGAATTTAAACAGGGGGCAGCTAGGTGGCACAATGGATAAAGCTCTGCCTTGGAGTCAGGAGGATCTGAGTTCAAATGTGACCTCAGACACTTGACACTTAGTAGCTGTGTGACCCTGGGCAAGTCACTTGACTCCATTGCCTAGCAAAAAAAAAAAATGGAATTTAAACTCAGATCTTCCTGATTCTAAGCCCAGCACTCAATCTACTGTGCCACCACCACCTGTGTCGGCTTTACCTGCTAAGTCTTCAAATTCCATCGGTGATGTCTGGATTCCATACCCATTAATGTTCTTCCCTTTTTTGAGATTCTACAACAGTCCAAGTGGGAAAATTTGATGCAGCCTTTAGAGGAGACAGGGGTTGGAAGAGGGAATAAAATAATTTGAAACCTTTCCTCTTGAGCTGGTTCTCTTGTAATGAATCATAAGAAATAGCAACTTTCAGCAAGAATCTCTTTCAGGTCTAATCAGTGCCTTCGGAATATAAGATACTTTTTGCCCACTTCCCTACCCTTGGTTGGCTGAAGGAAAAAAATGGAGAGACATACTTTCCATCTTTCTTTGTTGGACTGTTGTGGTTCAGAAGCTACCTGGGTGGCATTTATACCTGTACCCATGAGTCAAGCCCAGTGGTTTCATATCATCAGATTTTATTGTATTTCTATTGTGTCAAAAGATTTCCTTCCTTTTCAGGCAATTGTTTGGCATGAGGAGATCAGCAGGTTTCATCTATCACAAATCAACTTCCAATAGCAACTGAGCAGCACATTCACTAAAGAAGGGCTTCCTGCAGGGGAAGGGATTGGCATATGATGTGTCAGGCAGGCTGCCAACATCCTTTCTTTTATTTGTATGTGTTATATTATGCTATGCTATTAGAATGTGTGACTGGAGACAACACTTTTCCCTCTCAGTAAATCCAACACCAAGTCATATCCAAACCTCCAAATTAAGAAGTATATTAAGCTTACAAAAAGAAGCTAATAGTAGTCCACTTTTTTCTTCCTTTTAATTAAAATATATCAAAGCAAGAAAAACAATGCAATGTCATATTGCCTGCATTACCTACCACTTAATCGGGTCTGTCAATTAAAAAAAGTTTAGATGTACCCAAAGAAGAAGGGAAAAAAAGGGAATACAAAGGGAAGAAAGGAAAGAGAATGAGGTAGAAAGGAAAGGAGAGGGAGAAAAGGGCAGGAAATAGAAGGAAGAAAGGAAAAAAAACTTGTATCACCTTGCAAACAAATTTGGTAAGTTTGGTTTAACTTGTCTTTCTCTGTAAACTGGATTTGGTTTATAAAAAAGGATTGGGCATGTTTTTTAAAATGGATTAAGAGTCTGATTTTTTTCACCTTTCAGCCAGGTGTTGTAGTATTATATAGGCATGGTTTTAGCACACACACACACACACACACACACACACTGTTTCAATCTTTACTGACTACATCATGTCATTGCTAATGAATACTCATTTCCTTTGAAAATATCAGGAAAAAAAAAACAAAGTCACAATAAAACATATCAGAAGTATCACTCAGCAAGTACCTGTTTCTCTGCACAAACACACACACACACACACACACACAGACACACACCTCCTTGCATTTCCATATATTTAAGTACCAAAGATAGATCATAGTGCAGTACTGAAGGGTGGATGAGATTGGGGGAAGGTGCATAAATGTCAGTTGTCAAAGGTTATTATAATCATTCTCTCACAGAACCTTTAAAAAGGAGACATGGCATGTTTTATGTCTCTTAGAGCTTTCTTTTTCTCGTGTTTCCTTGTGTTTATCCTTTGAGTGCTTGTACTTTTCAATATGATAGGTACTCCCTAGAAAAAGATCAAATTAGATAACATATGTAAGGTGTTTCACAAACATTAAATGCTACATAAGTGTTAACTACAATTATATTTATCATCATCATCATCATCATCATCATTACTATTTTCAGTGACTGTGACATCAGAAGAAAGTATAGGCATCCAACTGAATGAAGAGGGTGGAGCCTGGCCATTGTCAATGATGGTCACACATCCACTGGAGAATCAGAGAAGAAAATTGACCATGTCTGTAGGGTAGGGCAACCCGGGGGTCTGGTATATTGAAGGATTGAGCAGCAGATTCTTCTGTCCACTACCTTGTAGTTGGTTATGGTTTCTACAAGAGAAGCAAACCGGGTTTATTTGAAATATGGTGAGATGATTTCCCCAGTGACTTTGTCCCAGTGACTTTGCTGTCTGCAAAACTCAAAGGTATTTCTCTATAAATACCTTCAGGTATACCTGCTTCCCCTGTACTCTGTAAGAATGAAGAAGTATGATTCAGGAGGTGGAAGGAATTAAAATTGCTATTTTATCAAGCCTGGATGTTTTCTATCACTTTAAATTTGGTGCATTTTTTAAAAAATTATCTTTCAATTCAGTAAATGAAATTTAGCTTATATATAAAGAAAGTATTTTATAATGGAAAGAACCCTGGCTTTGGAATCAAAGGATCTTTATTCAAATCCTACCTCAGTCACTTTATGCCCATGGGACCTTGGGTAAATCACTTTACCTCTCCGTGCCTCAATTCCCTCATTTGCAAAAGGAGGCCATTGTGTTATATGACCTATAATACTCCTTCTAGCTCTAGATCCTGAAATGCTGTGATCTTGTGCTTTATAATCCCATTAGAATAGAAAGAGTTTTTTGGGGGGATATGCTGAATAGGAAAGCGAGGAGATTGGGATCAGTGGATGGAGGGATAATAAAAAAAGAATTATGAATTATTGTTAGAATATCTCTAGCTCTACATGACAGGTTCTTAATTGTTTTGTTTCATGGGCCCTTTGGCAATTGAGTGAAACCTATTAACCCCTTCTCTAAATGATATTTTGAAGTGTAAAAACAAAATTTGTATAATTACAATGGAAACCAATTGTACTGAAATATTTTTTATAGTTTTTTTCGGGTGGCAGCTAGGTGGCGTAGTGGATAGAGCACCAGCTCTGAAGTCAGGAGGACCTGAGTTCAAAGCTGGCCTCAGACCAAACACTTGACACGTACTAGCTATGCAACCTTGGGCAAGTCACTTATCCCCACGTGCCTAAAAAAATAAAAAATACAGTTTTTTTTTTTAAATACATGGATGCTAGCTTAAAATTCCCTCCCCCATACTTAAAGAGCCCATGAAAAACACTATGGTTTATAGAGAATTTGGACCAACCAAAGTTATCATTACATGCATGGTAAAAATAAGCTGACTAGCAAGTTTCAACAACAATCTGGAAACTTATGCAGACACAGCCATTAAGAGTTCCTGCTCCACCTCAAGCTCCAACTGCCTACACACACACACACACACACACACACACACCATACTTAAATAACATTTTGAAATTTACAAAGTATATAACATGCATGGGTGTGCATGTGTGTGTTTCTGTGTGTACATACTGTGGCAGGAGTGATATGAGGCAAGGGTTTAAAACATTTATAAATTAACTTGGTCATTAACCAAATTGGGACCATGGGAAAGGAATGAATAGGAATGTAATAATGAAGGAGGTTGAAGAAGGAAAATATTCTTGACAAAGGGAGAAGAATCATGAGCAAAGACGGTATTCAAAGCCTACTTGGTTGAGGCACAGTGAAGGTAGGGAGGGCAGAGAATAGTTCAATTTGGCTGGAATACAGAGCTGACATAGGGATCAATGTCAAATAATTCTGGAAAGTTAGACTATAGTAATGGTGTCACACAGTGGTAGTTTGTCAGTAGTAGTTAGACTAGTATCAGACTATACTAATTGGAATGCTAGGGGAAAGGTTTAAATTTCTTTTGGTTGGCTATGGGAAGCAAGAGAAGAGTTTTCATCAGAGAAGTCATATAATTACCTCTGTGCATAAAGAAGATTATTCTGGAAGTGATGTGAAGCCCAGCCTCGGAAGAGAGAAGGGAAGCAAAAAAACCTCTCAAAGTCCATTGCTTTAACACAAGTAGATATCAATGAAGGCCTATACTAGAGTGGACACAATAAAAAGAGAGGAAGAAATATGTGAGATGTTTTGGGGGTGAACTTGAAAGAATTCTTATCCAAATGAATATGAACGATGAGGAAGAGGGAGGAATCAAAGATAAATCAAAGGGTAAAATGTGGAAGAAAGAATGAATAGTAGCACCACTGAGAATAATAAAGAAAAATAAAAGGCATTTTCAAGCACATTTATGTTCATATTTTTGTTGCTTTTTATCATCTTATGATGACTGTGTTTCAAGTGTCATACTGTTTGTTGCTATACTTTAAAAAATCAAAATAAATTGAACTGGTTAACTTATATACAATTTGCTAATTAGCACCACTGCAATCATCACAAGGCAACAAGGAAAATTCAAAAGAACAAACATATACGCTCAATTTTTTATCAAAATAAGACAGTATTATATTCTTGGTATGAATTCCCCTTTAAGAAGATTCTCTATGGATATTGTGGTTTGCCCATCCTCAAAGAGGACCATGACATCAGGGAGATGATGACATGACAAAATCTACTTTTGCTAACTACATTTAAATAAGCAAAATCCAGCCTATTCCTCAGAAGTATCCTTGAAAAGCCTTAAATTAGAAATCTGGCTTCCAAAGGAAGATCTTCCTAAAACTTTCAATTGTTATTTAATTTCATTTCTTCCTAATTATTTCACTACTTCAGGGATATATGATTCCATTGGTACAGGTACTCTCTTCACTGGTGCAGACTACATACCCTCATTACTGAGTGGTCATTGAGAGTTTCTGTGGCCAAAATAACCCATCACCTGAAAGCCAAAAGCAGTGAAGATGCTGTTCCTGACAAATTTCTATCCTCAGGCCTGTCTTCAAAGCCTTCTAATTTGTTGGCACAAAGAATGAAATGTGGGACTTGGAAACAAAATGACCTTAGTTCAAATCATGTCTCAGACATTCAATAAGTGTTTAAGCCTCAGTAAATTTTTCTGCCTCAGTTTCCTCATCTGTAAAATGGAAATAATATCACATACCTCACAAGACTGTAGTAAGGGTGAAATGAGATAACATATGTAAAGCGTTTTTCAAACATCAAAGTGCTGTATAAATGCTAGCCATTAAAATCATTGTCAGTATTGCTATAACTTTCTAGGCTCCAAGGTCACCTGAGCAAGATGATGAGGCATGATACTAAAATAGCATTTTAGCTGATGTTCTCCATCACTGTAAAAATTAAAAATGCACTTTTACCTTTGCCAAGATCTTGGCCTATCACTTTTACAATGAGACTGGGTTTTCATTCATCCTTTAAGATAAAGTCATTAGGTCTAACATATTTTCCTCAGGTATACAATTTGGTGACAGCACAAGTCAATGCTATGTTGATTTCACTACTTCTGAGGTAAAGGAAGAGATGAACTTAGGGTAGAAGGAGAAAAAAGGAATAAACAAACAAATAAAAAATAATCCTTAATTCAGAAAATTGAAATAGTTCATTTGAATGTATGGAGGCTAATGGTCTAACTATGGAACTCTAGATAGCACATGGTCATTCTGTTTCACTACTTTAAATATACTTCATTCAAGAAAAGGTATTTTCAGGCTTGTGATTTTTACAAGGAAATCAAGGCTACATCTTTTATTAGGTTTCTTTGGCTAATTGTGATTTCCTTATGGTTTTTCCAACATATTTTCTAGTCTTTACTTTTAGCTTTCAGGACATTTTTGCCTATGAACATGAGTTCATTACCAGTCATTGGTGTTCATAACTATATAAATGATAGTTCAAATTTGACATTTTACCTCCCAATCAGTTCAAAAAATATAATAATGTGTAGCATGGCTATTTGGAAACTGTGCTGGATTTTTATTGAGAATTATCTCCTTTTGTATTTATAGTTTCAAGGCATCTGGTCAGGTGTCTAGAAAATTGCACAATCAAGATTCAGTGCCCTTGTTTATTGACAAAGTTATCCTATGCTCAAGTGGATAGATTTGATTCCTCAAAACATGAATTTATGGACCAATGACCCTAATGACTCTTGTGGAGCCAGAAAAGTAGAATGCTTCAGCCTGAAATCCAACAGACTAGACTCCTCTTTTGATATTTGGAATCTCATTTTAAAAACCTTTCCTGAGTGGCATCCAATGAACTAAACAGGTATTTGATGAGCTAACAGGAATCTGTTAGCATTACACGAAAATACTATATCATTCCTCCTCCTCTCTTTTAGCTTACTAAATCATGTTTCAGGGTTCTGTTTTTTTCCCCTCTTTTTCCAGTATAGTTTCTATATGTTCTAATTAGATTTGTTCAATTGATTAGCATGGAGTCCTGCTTAACACATGATTTGTCATGCTGAGTGCCTTATAATGTCTGGAGGATAATCAACTCTTAACTTTAATGATTGTCATTTTTCTTCAAGTTTTCTTTATTTTGACATGAAAATCACTAGATTAATTGTCAAGAAAGTGTCCTTCACACTATCCAAATAAAATTAAATAAATTGCTATTTCTAAAGTTCCCAACCCCAAGACTGCTAGAGATTAATTCAACATGCACACACACACACACACACACACACACACACACACACACACACACACACA
>NW_020954596.1:65772549-65776656 GCF_900497805.2 Vombatus ursinus
ACACACACACACACACACACACACACACACACACACACACACACACAATACTAGTAGATAGCCCAGAGCCCATTGCCATGAGGTTCAGCTAAGTACAATGATTGTCCCAGTTAGAGGCCATGCTCGCATGAAAGGAATACGCATACACATTTCCAGTTCCATTTTCTGGTGAGTCAGATTAAAACATACAGTTCAAAACTTTTTTTAGTGTCTAGAATTGATTAAATTAGATGTGAAATTGTATCATTTGTCTCGTTAAAGATCCTGCCACCTCTTTAATTCATACCTCCTCCATTTGAAGCAATGATTTAGATTCTGACATGTTATATGTCACTGCCATATGATGGTTTAGTCCTTATCACCCCAAAACAGCGGAGCTGTATAACAAATCACAAATGTGATATAACTGATCAAAATATGCACAAGCAATTCATAAAAGCCATCCAAATGCTGCCTATGGATAGAAATTAAGTAAAAAATCCAGAGTTTGAGAGGTAACAAAATGATATATTAAGCTCCCTATTGTGTGAAATCCATTTTACTCCTTTCCACAGGATGCAGCTCCCAATCTGCTGCTAGCAGAATAGACACAAAAGTGGGCAAACAACTTTTGACAAGTAAGTGACTACATCACAGAATAAAAAGAGTAAGGAGAACAGTGTAGTGAAACTTAACCAATAGACAAAGAGGCTTTTTTAAAAAAAATACCAAAACCTACAAATTGATACAAGAATCATAAATTTAGATTTTGGAAGGACATCAGAAACCATTTGGCCCAACTTCCTCATTTTTTAAATGAAAAAAAAACAAAACAAAACAAAACATAAACAACCAAAAATAAAAAAAGAACAAAAACAAACAAACAAACAAACAAAATCAAAAAACAAAAAAAGGGGCAAAGGCCAGGTAGGTTAAGTGCTTTGCCCAAAACCCTTGGGTAGTAAGTATAAGAATTAGGATTTAAACACAATTCTTCTGACTCCAGGGTCAACACACTTTTGGTATCAAGCTATCAAGCAGCTATGCAGCGTAATAGATTGCCAGGCCTAGAGTCAGGAAGACTCATCTTCCTTAGTTCAAGTCGCCTCAGCCACTTACTGACTATGTGACGCTGGCCAAGTCACTTAACCCTGATTGTTTCCGTTTCCTCATCCGCAAAAATGAGATGGAGAAGGAAATGGCAAACCACTCCAGTATCTTTGTCAAGAAAACCCCAAATGGGGCCATGAGGAGTCAGACATGACTGAAAACAATTGAACAACAACAATAATGACAAAAACAAACAAAAAAAAAAAACGCTTAGGAAAAAAAAATACCAAGGCTTAATATAAACCTAGAAAGAAAGTATCACTGAATAACTAGGGTATGGGCATGTATGTAGTCATGTATTTGATATATAGTTATTTGTTTGGGGAGCAGGTTTGGAACTGTGATTTCAACAATAGGATAATTCCCAATGTCTTAATTCTCTCCATTGCTGCGGATCTGAAACTCACCTATAACTGTAATCTTAAAAAATATATATCTGTGAGGACACTGAGAGTCTGAGTAAGTTGATCATGGTGAAGCTGCTGGTATAATTTAGAAGTAAACTTTGAACCAAGATCTTCTTGATTCCAAGGCCAACCCTCTATCTGCTATGCTAAACTATTTATCATTTTAAACCAATATATATTTTTCTTTAGTATTCAGCTAACAACCAATATGTGCCTTTGTAATGCCCCCTCTGAGCTACTCCCTCCCTTTCACAATTTCAGATTGAGTTTCTGAGGGTACAACTACCACAGATTCAAAGACCTCTGTGGGTCCCCTCTCCTAAAACAAGGCCAAATCCAAGGGGTTTACCTTTAGTCAATCAAACCACCAGGATACAATTAGTTCAAGGAAAACACATTTACTAAAATGATACGGAAAGAACACAAAACACCTACCCCAGAAACACTGCATTCATTCTCCCACAAATATAAATGGTATCAGTGGGACAAGTGGGCTCATATTTAATATGGACAAATGTAAAACCCTACAGATGGGGAAGATATGTAACCAAAGAAATGGAAGCTGGACAAACCTTCTTGTAAAAGGTGGGACTTTAGTTAAGACTTGAAGGGACACAAGGAATTTCCACCCTCCCCATGTCTTTTATTTTCTTTTTTTAATAATTAATTTATTTTTAGTTTTCAACATTCACTTCCATAAGACTTGGAGTTTTAAATTTTTCCCCCTCACTCTCCTTCCTGACCCTAAGACAGCATGCAATATGATATAGCCTCTAGTGATACATTCATATGAAGTATATTACATATTTTCACATTACTCATGATGTAAAGAATAATTAGAACTAATGGGAGGAACCATGAGAATGAAGCAATAAAACAAAACAACAATGGAAAAGGAGAGCAAATAGTATACTTCCATTTGCATTCAGACATCATAGTTTTTTTTCTCTGCAAATGGATAGCATTTTCCATCATGAGATTTTTGGAGTGGTCTTAGATTCTTCCATTGCTGAGAATAGCCAAGTCTATCAAAGTCGGTCATCACACAGTGTGGCTGTTACTGTGTACAATGATCTCCTGGTTCTGCTCATTTCACTCAGCATCAGTTCATATAAGTATTTCCATGTTTTTTCTGAAGTCAGCCTGCTCATCATTTCTTATAACACAATAGTATTTCATTACATTCACATAACACAACTTGTTCAGTCATACCCCAATTGATGGGCATCCCCTCAATTTCCAATTCTTTGCCACCACAGAAAGAGCTACTACAAATATTTTTGTACATGTGGGTCCTTTTCCCGTTTGTATGATCTCTTTGGGACACAGCCCTGGAAGTGGTATTGCTGGGTCAAAGGGTATGCACAATTTTATAGCCCTTTGGGCATAGTTCCAAATTGCTCTCCAGAATGGTTGGATCAGTTCACAACTCCAGCAACAATGCATTAGTGCTCCAGTTTTCCCACATCTTTTCCAACTTTTATCATTGTCCTGTTTTGTCATGTTAGCCAATCTGATAGGTGTGATGTGGTACCTCAGAGTCATTTTGATTTGCATTTCTGTAATCAACAGTGATTTAGAACATTATTTCATATGTATGTCTTTTATTTTCTAAAGTGTTCTTAGGATGACGCTTCCTTTGGGTGCAACATCTGTGGCAAGATCCCTGAGTTTGTTTCTCTGTGTAACTCAATATATATATGGACTCTCTGGAGCTGTTCTCTACTGATCATGGAGTCCCCTAGCAGGCAAATCCCCCCACTGTAAGACACCATTGCTAATGGAGAGTGTGGTAGAGAAAGAACTTCCATTTCTCCTCATCTTTCCCACGATAGAAGAGGTTTAGGGTAAGGTGAGAAACAATCCCCTCTCAAGAACTGAATTTTCCCATAGCATGCTCTCTTCTCAACTAGCCAGAATGAATCCTTTCCTAAAGTCAAATCAACAAGCATTAGGTAAGCATCTGTTATGGCCAGATACTATCACAGGTAAATGATAAGGATACTAAGAAGGCAATAAAGTTGGGGGAGGTACCTGGTATCAAGGAGCTCCCTATCTAATAGCAGAGACAACATGCAAACAATTAGGACCATAGAAAATACATACACTAAAAAATGGATATAATAGAGAGAAGGCAATAGTGTTAAGAGGAGCTGGAAAAACCTTCTTGTAAAAGGTGGGACTTTAGTTAAGACTTGAAGGGACACAAGGAAGCAAAGAGGTAGAGATGAGGAAGGAGAGTATTTCTAGAATGGGGGAAAGCCAGTGAAAATGCAATCAGGAGATAGAGTTTTATTTGAGGAACAGCAAGGGGGACAGTGTCACTGTATGTGGATGGGAGTAAGTGAAAAAGACTGAAAAACTACTAAAGAATAAGGTTATAAAGGGATTTGAAAAGCAAAAAGCATGTTTTATATTTGATTCTGAAAGGCAGAAGGTAGTGATGTTAAAATCAAATAGAAACCGGCTCACTGTGGGTACATAATGATTTAGAAAAGCACAAATTAACATTATTTGTGTTGTATTTTTGTGGAGCTTGTTAAACATTTCCCAATTACATTTTAATCTGGTTTAGGTTATACATATATATATATATATATATATATATATA
>NW_020954596.1:65776666-65776815 GCF_900497805.2 Vombatus ursinus
ATATATATATATATATATATATATATATAGTGTGTCTGTGTGTGTGTATACACAAAATATATATAGCTTGGGAGATATATATATATATCTTGAGAGATATATAGATATAGATATAGATATAGATATAGATATAGATATAGATATAGATA
>NW_020954596.1:65776825-65782083 GCF_900497805.2 Vombatus ursinus
AGATATAGATATAGATATAGATATAGATATAGATATAGATATAGATAGATATAGATATGTGTGTATATATATGTATATGTGAATATGTATACACACACACACACAAAATATATTGCTGGGACTTAAAGGGCATGACAGAAAGAAAGGCCTCTATCTTATAAACTGGAGACAGACAAAGGGATTAACCAAAAAATGAACAAACAAACAACAACACCAAAAAAAAGAAAGAAAGAAAGAAAAGGATACCTAGGCAGGCCAATGAGACCTTTCCATTGGAATCAGGACCAAAATCTCCAAACTAGGGTAGTTCACCAAACCCCTCACACTATAGGAGAGAATAATTTCTTTAAGTAGAACTGGTGAGAAGCTCAGAAGGAATGAAAGTAAGGATATCATCAAATATGTTCAGGTCATAGTAGGAAGAAGAAATCCATAATGGTTAAGAACTCCTAGGTTCAAGCTTTAGGACAGCTCAGGCAGTTCAGAGACCACAAGGATCTGGTCAACCCCTGAACCAGCTGAGGTACCATGATTACCTCAGGATCAGTGCAAAAAAAAAAAAAAAAGGTTTTATAAATAGAGAAGAGGTCCTGTATAAGAGGGTCTAACTGGCTCCTCTATAATGGGAGTTGGGAAAGCAATCAGTTTAGAAGGCTTTAAGTTGTTAACCTGGAATATTTGGAGTATATGTTTTCAGAATTTAGATGAGGTAAGGGAGGGGTAGTCTAGAGAAGACAATGAAAGCAGGAGGGAAGGAATACAGGAAGGAGATCAAAATATGACTAAGAAATAGACAGCCTATTAGACAAAGAAAAACAAGGCCAGAATTTTTTTTTTCAAAGTACAACAGGAGCAAAGAGAAAATGAGCCACCCAACAATGAAAAACGTTGATGATACCTAGGAAAGAAGCTACTCTTTTTCCTTTGGCCAAACATAGGGTTCAATGAAATCTCTATGATGTCACCTGGAAATAGGAGCATCTATAGACTTCAGTGAAGAAGCTTAAATGGATCAGATATGCACATCAGCAAGTTAAGATTAAATGAAATTGTTATATTCAATCATGAGCCCACTGACTAGGTTGTGACCACTGTGGAAAATCACCATAGATAAACTAAATAGGCAAATGCTATGCCCAGTAATTATAAATGATACTTTGTCCAAATAGAGAGACTACAGATTATCATTTTAAACTTAGAATTTTGAAGTCAATGCCAATTTCTAAGTCTAAAGCAAAATAATATATTAGGCATAATTGGGGCACTGGATGAAATAGGTAAAGCCAACCCTTCATGCAGTTGTTTGTTTGTTTATTTATAATAGATGAACTTGTTATAATATAATAAGGGCCAAATATATAAATATAAATATAATATAAATAAGGGCCAAAATGAAATATATTATTGACAGAAATATGAAAAAGGGCAATTGAAAACAAATTTAAAAATAAATATGAACTCAAGAAAGATGAATAATATTTTAGTACCTGATGATAGTAAGGGTATTTAAAGTTTTCAATTATTTTACAATTTACAAGTAGTTAAATATCATGTCATAATTAGAATAAAGAGGGATAGAAACTCTGTGTCATATTATGACACTGTCATATTATGCTTAGGTTCTTGTAGAGAATGCATTACGGAATCAAATTGAATGGATTTGTAAGAAATGTGAGTCAGTTGGGGAATTCTAATTAGCAATACCAAGCAGTAATTATCTCCCATTCTGTCCATGTATAAAGTCCAGGAATTATGAGACTTTAAGGTGTAGATTCATTTTTGTATCTCTAATCTCATTAGAACAGGAACAACAAAAACTGCAGAACTATCACAAACAAGAAGTTGATTCTGTGGTCATCTGATGTTACGTATCTAAGTTGGGAAATTCAGGATACTTAGAAATTTCAAGAAAAGACATTTCAAATCAAGGAAATGAGAAAGCTAGTGAAAGACCACAATTTATTGGTGGTGATGTTTAAATAAATTAATATTCATTGTTTTGATAAAATCACATTAAATTTGTCATTCTTGCTGAGGCACCTCATAGAACATTCTCTACGAAATGCCAACTGACTCGGATAAGGACTTCTCTGTGAAAAGCACTTTCCTAATGTTGCTTCCTGGAAAAAAAAATAAAGGCCCCAAAAGTAAAACAGAAAGTATTTCAATGCAATTTAATATAAATAGTACTGTAGTATCAATAATTCCATAATTTTATTCTTGTTCATATTCCCAATTTTTCAAACATTGTAAAGAGAAGTGAAAATTATTGTAATTCAATGTTAGATGGGAAGGTTGGAGATGTGCTCTTGTGTGTTTTGGGACATAGAAACATCAAAATTGACACTTTATAGTGTCTATAGTAACAGCCCATGATAACTCTTTTAGTTGTAGAACTATGCAAGTGAGACCTGGAAGTACCATTTTCTTTTTTCATTAGTTTTCAATATACATTGATCTAAAATTATTATAGCACAGGTTGGATTTAAGGTTTAAGCATCCCTATCTGAAGTACCAAGTGATACCTAGTACATCTTCATTGGGGGGGTGGGGAGAGAGAGAGAGAGAAAGAGAGAGAGAGAGAGAGTCTTTATATTTCTGTAAGTTATGAAACACTACAGTCTCCAAAGAATTAGATTAAGGATAAGTCAAAGGACAATAGAGAAGAGCATGAAGAGCCTGCAACACATTACAAACAAGGAAAAACAAAGGAGGAATCACTATAAAATATATCATAGAATAAATGTAGGAGCAAAAAAAAAAGATGGAATGGTTGTGTGACAAGAGCAAGGGTTATTAGATGGGTAGCCCAGGTATTACACTGCTACCTTCACAGTGCAAGGAGAAAGTAAAAGAAGTCTCCAGAATATTTGGTCTAGCCTTTGTTAAAATCTTATGGGAGGACAAGGGAAAGAGATGTACTGAATAGGAAGACAAATGACTTGCAACTTTTATCAAGGAATGGAATACTTACTGAGATCTCAGATCTTTGGAATGTTTTAAAAGCATTTGAAAGGTCAAAAGGACCATAGAGATCATCTACTCCAATGCCATCATTTGACAGATGAGAAAACTGAGAGTCAAAGAATTTGAGTTTAACATAAGTTTATCCATCAGCATAGTGGTAGAGCTGGGACTTCACTCTATGTCTCCTGACTCTCTATCCACTATTCTTTCCATACTGTACTCAGTAGAACAAAAGAGTTTAGTCCTAAACTAAAAAGCATAAATACATTGAGTTTATATTCTAAAGAATATTCTAAGCATGTATAGTAAGCACAAACCCCAGCAAACTTGAAGGAGTAAAAGAAGGGCAATTTAATTTTTGCCAAGGGAGAAAGAAGACAGCTCAAATTTAATCAAGGACAGCTTAACATTCAATACAATGTGTGCCTTATTGCTTCAATTTAGCATTTTAACAAGATAACTAATAAGGAAATAATGATAAAAATTAAATTATTTTAAGGTTGGTTAAGTAGCAATGCTTAAGAGTAGGATTTGTTCTTTACAGAAGAATAGCTATATTCCGTTTTCATTGCGATTGTGTGGAATGGAATGGTGATTGAAACCATTAAGTTTCCTATGTCCTCCACTTAGATGAATAAACATCGGGGAAATTGTTCTTCTTCATTTCTGTAACCCCTAAATGTACCTTATATGCACTGAATCTAGGCAATACCAAAATAACCAGTTATAAGAGAAATATTCAAATATTCAAATCAATCAAAATAATGTATAAAAAGAGCTTTGCAAACCTTAAAGTGTTAAAGAAATGTTGGATGAAAATGTTTCAGTTCAAATAAAAAAAAACTGAATTTAGTGAAAATGCTGTCAAAGAGCATAGCTCTTTTGCATCCTTCCTTCTTTGCTCTATCTCCCTTTACCTCCCTTCTATTCTACTTAACATTTTTTACTTGACATTTTCTACTTAAACAAATAATAATGATAATAATTAAGCTTCCACTTGCAAATGATTGTTTAGATATCTAGATGTAACCCAAGGGTTAGTCTTTTCCCCACAAATCAGGCCAGTGTATTCATATGGGGTCAGTAGGTCCCCATCCTCAGGCCCTAAACATGCTAAAAATGCAAGCTAAGTCACAGTGAAGCAGTCTAGGTCCCTCTCTGCAGAGGGAAGAAGCAGACAGAAACAACTAAAGGTCATTGAAGAATTCCTTAGTTCAACCACTGAAAGCACTGTACCAACCAAACCCTATGGGCATTCTTAGCTAACTTAATCCATGACCAGTACATTCAAAGTTGCCTGAGTTCTGCTTACCTTATTTTGTTGGATTTTTAAATGGCTCCAGATTCCTTGACTGAAAAAGTATTTCTTCAGAGTACAAAGTAATGTAAGCCATAATGTTCAAAAGTCAATCTCCTCAGTCTGAAGTTCTGAGAACCCTGAAAAGCTCCTGTGTGCCAGAATCAAGAAAAATTGGGCTTGCATATTATGTCACATATTTGCCCTCATTGTATGCTTCGTTTTAATAACAATAAATTACAACTACAAATTTCCCGTTGAATACAAGCAGTCTCTCGTTTATTCAGTAAGTGTTTTTGGAGCACCTATTGTGGATGTAAGACATATCCATCTAATTTTATTTATTTTATAGTTCAACAATTCAGTGAATCTGTGATCCTATTAGTGAGACACCCCTTCCACGCATGCAGGTTACAACCCTTCTTTTTATTCAGATTCTTCAATACTTTCTCTAAATAAAGTTTTGTTCATGCATTTATTCTGCTTATCTCTTTCATTTCCCATTGTATGCTTCATCCCATCTATCCCAAAGACATCTCTTATAACAGAAAAATCTAATGTTAGAGGTAATCTTCCAAATCCATGGCCCTCCACCTGTGCAAAGAAGCAGGAGAAAGATATCTCTTTTGGAGGCTCAATCTCTGTCATTATAACTTATCAACATTTAATTTCAATAATTGTTGTTGTTTCCATTGAAATTATTGTAGCCATTATATATGTAGAAGCACAAGAAGTGCTTTATAAATATTTTGGTAGATACAGTGCCTCTCTGTTTTGACAAACAAGTCAATGACAACTTCCTTGTTGTAAGTGTGTGTGCATCTGTGTGTGTTTATATATATATGTGTATATATATATATATATATACAGATCTATGTATATAAACACATATACAAGTATATATATGCATATAAACATGCATGATAGATGATAGGTAGATAGATAGGTAGATAGATAGATAGATAGATAGATAGATAGATAGATAGATAGATAG
>NW_020954596.1:65782093-65796125 GCF_900497805.2 Vombatus ursinus
TAGATAGATAGATAGATAGATAGATAGATAGATAGATAGATAGATAGATAGATAGATAGATAGATATGGCTCTTTTAATCACTCTCTCTATGTAGTTCCAAAATGCTTTCCAGATTGTTTGGAATGCTTCACAACTCCATATGCAATGTATTAGTGTGCACAACATCCTAAACCATCCAACACTGATTAGTCCCATTTTTCTCATTTTTTCAAAATTTCTGAGTGTGAGGTCAAATCTGAGGATTGTTTTGCCTTGCAATCTTCTTCTTATTTGTGATTTGGAGTATTCTTTCATATGGTTAACAAAAGTTAGCAATTCTTGTGATTTCTTCTGACTATTCTTTTATTGGTCAATGGTATTTGCTCATATATTTCTGACAGTTGTCTCTTGATCTTAGATAGCAGAACTTCTTCAGAAATACTTGACACAATATATTGTAGTCAACTATTATTATTATGTAAAAAATTTCATACAATCAAAATGATCAGTTTTATCATTTATAATTACCTCTATCCCTTTAATCATTATGAATTTATGCCCTATAGAGATCTGCAAAATGTATATGATCCACTTTTATTCCAATGTTTAATGGCATAATCATTAATATTCAGACCATACTGTTGCGGTATATTTCGTGAGATCTAGTTGCATTTGTCAATGAATTATTTTCTATTAAAATGACATTGTTCCTTCTTGTGAAAGTAGGTTACCTATTCAATTCTTCTTTGTTTTATGTTCAGGCCATGTAAGAATAATTAGGATTTTTAAAAGATACTCAAAGCAGAGTTCCATGAGACAATGTTATGTACTGTGCAAAAAAAAAAAAACAAAACAAAAGCTTGACTTATAGTTGGGAGAGACATGAGTTTGAATATCATCTCTTGAAATAATTAGCTGTGTGATCCTGGGGCAGTAAAGCAACTGATCTGAGCTTCTGTGTCTTAATATTTAATTTTATTTATTTATTGGCTAGGCAATGGGGTTAAGTGACTTGTCCATGGTCACACAGCTAGTAAATGTTATGTGTCTGAGGCCAGATTTGAACTCAGGTCCTCCTGAATCCAAGGCCAGTGCTCTATCCACTGCACCACCTAGCCTCCCCTATCTTAATATTTTAAATAGGGATAATAATACCTAGAGTGTTGATCTCACCAGTATTTCATAAAGATTAAATGAGATAATATATCTAAAGTGCTTTATAAATCTTAAAGCACTAGATAAATATACATTGTTGTTATAGACATAAGCAAGCAAATAATCAATTTAAAACTAGCAAATGTTCTTAACTAGCACAATACCGGTGACATAATAGAGATTCAATGAATACTTACTGAAACAATTTTGGATCCTGGAAAGCAACACACTATGTAAACATACAAAGACCAATTTCTTCAAAAATACATACAAGTAAACAAATTATTGCACATCTAGATAACATAAAATTTAAAGACACAGAGAAGAATGAAAATGTGAAATTAAAATAGTGATTTTAAGTCATTTTGCTGAAAAACCATAGACTCTCAGATTTTAAATGTACTTCCAAGTTTATCCAAAGTAGATATGAACAGAAATCCTCTTTACCACATGCCCAGTAGAGGCTTAATCAGCTTCCATTTGAAGACTTCATTTTGGGGCAACCAATTTTATTTTGGGGCACACTTTTTATTCTGGAATTTTTCCTTATGTTGAAATTAGATTTTTTATCTGCAACTTTCAGCCTTTGTGTCTACTTCTGACCTCTGAAGTTGAACAAAACTAATGGATCTACCAAATGAAAGACCATGAGATACTTGTTATCAAGCTGTCATGACAGAAAGCTATCATCCTCCCCACCTCAGCAACCTCTTCTTTACTCTAGGCTAAACATTACCCCGCCCCCAAAAACCAGTTCAACAAATTTGCATATAGCATAATTTCTACTTACTTCATCATTTTATTTTGTCTTCTCTAGACTTGCTCCAACTTATTGATGTCTTTCTTAAACTCTGGCACCCAGAGCAGAACATATTTCTGTTGTTCTCTAACTTCCTTGATTCTCTAATTTAGATCATGCTTCTATTGATTCAGCCTAATTTTTATTAACTTTTTTTCTAACACACTGTTGTATTACCTCGAGATCTTATTCATGTAAATTTTCTTTTTCTTATTTTTTTTTTTGAGATCCTGTACTCATAGGATAAAAGACTTAGAACTGGAAGGGACAATCTAGTACATATCTCTTATTTTATAGATGAAGAAACTGAGTCTGAGAATGATTAAGTGACTTTCCAAGGATGACATAACTAGTAAGTATCACAGCTAGGATTTGAACCTCGGTCTTTCTGAGCCCAGGTCCAACACTTAATACACTATGCTATTGTGCCTCTGTATGAGTTTGTGATTTTTTGTAACCAAATGTAAAACATTACATTTATTTCTAATAAGTTTATCTTATTGCATTCAGACCATTGTTCTAGCTTGTCAAAATATTTTTAAATCTTATGTCGTAAGGCATATTAGCAATGTGTCCTTTCCAGTTTTGTGACATATACAAGTCTGATGAGCAAGCCACCTATGCCTTCTTCACAGTCATTTATAAAAAATCTTAAACATAATAGGACCAAGGACATTGACCTTCAATAGCCTTTTTACAGGTAGAAACAGAATACCTTTTATTTTGTCTCTCAACAAAATGGCTCCTCCTTATTGTAAAAGCTAATGAATATTTATCATTTTTTTCTTAACTCTCCAAGACCTAAATGCGCTAGGTTTTTTGGGCTTTTATTTTTTGTTTTTTGTTTTTTTTAATTCTCTCAATAGGGTTACAAAATAAGCATGATTTGTACTGAGATTTCATAGGGGTTATAAGTTTAGAACTAGAGTTAAGTCAGTAAGTTAACAAACTTTTGTAAAATATTTAAAATGTGCCAGGCACCATGCTAAGCTGGGGGAAGAGGTCATTGAACCCAACTACATCATTTTACAGATGAAGAAGCAGAAAGCCAGAGAGATTTAGCAACTTAACAAAGGTTATGTAAGTAGTAAGTAATGAAGATGAGATTCCATTCCAGGCAAGAATTAGTTTAAAATGTAAATGGCTTTGGGGAAAGTTTTTGATAAGATTCATTTGTTTTCCTCTGTTTTGAGCCCAGATGAACTTTAGTGTTCTCCATATACTTCAATCCAAAGTAGGCCTGCACGAGTGGGTACACACACACTCACACACACACACACACACACACACACATGCACACACACACAGATATTGCAGATTTTTACAGAAATATTCTCTTGAGCTTTAATAGAATTAAAGTTTTCTTTTGTTATATAATGAAGTACATCAACAGATTTAATCTAAAATATCCTTTAAAATATTTTAAGGAAAAGATGATATATACAGGTTTTCTGAAACATTTATAGTTTTCCCCAAAGATACATCATTATTAAAACTGTCAATTTCAAAGTTGAGAAGTGATTGTCAGTGTAAGAAACATGCTGTCAGGATGGCATCATCTTTTTCTAGAAACAAAATACCTAATTCAATTATCATTTATTTTCTTTGTCTCTAAAGTCACTTTTCCTCCAAACTTCCCTATAGCTGTTAATATCACTATCTTCCCAGTTACCCAGGCTTAAAATTTAGGAGACATCTCTGACTCTCACTTCCTCTTATCCACTATTACCATTAAGTCAGGAAGTCTTGTTGATTTTTATCTCCACAGCATTTTTCATGTCCTTTTCCTTTCCACTCATACTATCAACACACTAGTTCAGATATTTATCACCAATTAAGCTATAGCTCCCAACTGGTTTCTGTCCCTCCAGTCTTTCCCCATCTCCAATTCATCAAAACAACTGCTAAAATAATTTTCCTGAGCCATAGTTCTTGGAGAGTTTTACAGAAATATTCTCTTGAGCTTTAATAGAATTAACTCTTTCTTCCAACATATATATATACACACACACACATATATATATATATACATATATGGTCTTAAGACCCTCTATAATCTGATTCCAGCCTACCTTTCTTTCCATATTCCAAATTGCTTCCCTTTTCAAATTATTTTCCCTTCTGTTCCAGTTGAACTTGCCAGTTTCCTTTGCTCAAATTCAGCAAGCTATCCTCTGCCCCTATGCCTTCTTAGAGGCCCATAATGCACTCCTTCCTCATTCCTACCTTTCACTATCCTTATTTTCCTTCAAAGTTCAGTTAACACCTGGTCCAAGGAGCCTATTCTAATGTTCCCAACTAAAATAAATTCAAGTCTTCTGATATTACATGGCCAATTGTGCAAAATTTAAAAAAATTATCTAACCATACATATTTTTATATGTATAGAAACATATATATGTTTCCCATGTAGACATTAAACTGGAGTTCGGAAAGCATGCCATATATGAATAGAAGTAGATAGATAGATACATAGATAGACAGATAGATACATATGTATCTATCTATATCTTCTCATTTATGCATGGCACTTTATGAGAGATAAGCAAAAATTGACTAAAAGATTTAATGTCTTCTTTACCCATTGCCAAAAAAGTTTTAATTATTTTTACATCAAATTGTCCAGTTATTTTGGAATGACACAGACCTAACTTTAATGTAGTTTGAAGAAAACAAATCACCATTTGTAACTAGCCTTGGGACGCACCAAATATTGCCAATATCTCAACTAATCACATCCAGTTGTGTGGCAATATAATCCCAAGCTGTCAAAAGTCAAATTGTACCAGGCAATGTTCCACTGTTACAGTTCAGTGGCCCATACTCCCACACCTGGAGTCAAGAAGACCTGAATTCAAACATGTCCTTTTAGTTTTGTGACCCGGAAGAGTCATTTGATACCTGTTTGCCTCAGTTTCCTCATCTAGAAAATAATAATAATTTACATAGTGATTTAAGATTTCAAAAGCACTTTAAAACAGTAACTCATTTTATGCTCACAACCACTCTGTGAAGTACGTGCTATTTATTATCCCCATTTTACAGATGAGTTAACTGACTAAAGTAACTTGCCTAGAATCACAGAGCCATGAATTATCTGAGCTTGATTTAAACTTGGATCTTTCTGAATCCAAGTCTATCTTTCTATCTACTGTACTGTCTAGTAACTTTTGTAAAATGATAATAATAATAACATCTACTTCACAGGGTTGTTTGAAGGTAAACAGATTACATCGGTAAAGTGATTTTCAAACCTTAAAGCACTATATAAACACTAGTTATCATCTTCATCATTATCATTATTATCATCATTATTATCCTATTCTTTTCTTGATCCCATTACTCTTACTGGTGTGGTTCTTAAACACAGGTATATGTGGATATATTTGTGTGTGTGTGTGTGTGTGTGTGTGTTTGTGTTTGTGTTAGTGTGTGAGACAAAGAAAGGGAGGAGAAAAGAAGACTGATCTCTACTAGAATCTGCCAAAAAAAAAGTCAGATAATGTCATTTAAAAAATGATTGCTTTCTTAGGATGTATTTGTAGGATACAACCTAGCCTTGTGATGGGGGCAAGAGTAAAAAAAAAGATAGGAGGAATATTAATAACTTGGTGGCAATTTTTCCATGCTTTTAAATAACAAACATTGTTAGTAAGTGAATGATGGAGGGCATTGGACTATAAAGTCATTAGATAGTTTAATGATGTTCTGGGTGTTACTTTGGGCACAAAGAACTAATGAAATTTTCAACATTCTCAGGAGCATACAATCTCTCCAGTAAGAGACTAGATTTCATACTTTTCCAAAACAATATTAAATTAAGTGAATTTGAAAACATTCAGTTGTGGTTGATGGTGAAAAAAGCTTTCATGCACTGTTTCGTCATTAAAATACTATAGAAAAAGGAGACTGTCCTACTCCAATCTGACTTTTGCCAAATGAGAAGGCATTAGATGCAGGCATCAATCCTGTTGTTTCATTTAATAACATGCTTCATGTAAAAACTTTATATCTAGTTTCTTATGAATATCATATGAAAATCAAATCAAGAGAAAATTTGTTAACTGAAAATGACCTCTCTCACCCTCCCACATATACCAGCTGGTTGTATCCAATATTTCTGTGTCTTCACTCATGCCTCCAGTTAAGAATTATAAAATTTTGGCATTGTTATATACTTTTCAGTGGGAGTTTTCACTGTACACTAATGTTTAATAATATATACCACTATTTTGGCTTAATTATGTTAGAAATAATAGACAGATTGTGACATGAATCATTTGATCCTCTTTGGTCCTCTGAAACATTCTTAGAGAAATCTTAGGGAAAACAGAACACAACCATAAAAAGCCCATAGGATTTTACTTCTAGAAGGTCTATCTTTAGTAGTTAACATTTTTATTACCAATGCTGCTTGAGAGGCTATTTGACACAGTGGACAGAGCTCTGGACCTGGAGTTGGAAAGACTTTGGATTCAAATCCCAACTCATATACTTATAAGCTCTGTGACACTGGACAAATCACGTAACACTTCTGAGTCTCAGTTTTCTCATTAGGAAAGTGAGAAAAGTAATAATAGCACCTACCTCATAGTATTATTATGAGTATCAAATGACACACCTTGTAAGGAATCATATAAATAGCTGTAGTTTATAACTCCACTCAAAATTTCTGAAATTTTCTAAGAAAGAAAATGATTCTTGTCTCCATTTTCTCCCTTTAGATCCTGAACTCCTTGTCAACTTGCAGCCTATTCAGTTTATTACTTGATCATAAACTGGCTTGTAGTTTTCTCTAATTGACCAATGTAGGTAAATGATGTCTCTAAGAGCAGAGACAAAGTCTTAGATCTGCTTCACATCTTCCACATTGTCTAACACAGTGGCAGATGAGCAATAGGCATACAGGAAAGACTTTTTTATAGGACATAAGATTTTATGCTGTACTGAAAATATAAATGAAAATTTTAATTTTAGAAAACATAAGTCTCTACAAGTTTCTTCAGAACACTGACTGTCATTTATACATATTTCTACATTCCCCAGACCCAGCAGAGTGCGTTGTGTATGTATACATGCACAATATCTATCCACACACATATATAACACACATACACACATATATATATATACATAAACACACATATGTTAGAATTTAAGCTTCTTGAAAATAGGGGTGGTAAGCCCTTTCTTAAGAAATGTTTTTTCTATCTAAGACTTTATAATATATTTTTTTCCTCTTGATGGGAAGGCATAATGGGAGAATAACTGATATACTAAAATACAATCAGGTAGCTATGCTTTATGTTACATGTGACCAAGTAGAAATCATGTCTTCTCACTTGCTCATGTTCTTTTTCCAGCCTTTCTTTCCTTACATCTTCTTTTCTTTTATTTGCCTTTCCTCTTACACACACACACACACACACACACACAGACACACACACACACATTGAAACTGGAGATTCCAATTCTTGCTGGAATGGCTTAAATTTGTTAGCACTTCTAACCAGCCAAACTGAGTAATTAATCAAAGACAGCTGCAGTCTTCTAATATTTCCACCTCAACATCAGCATTTACAATACCTCCCTATTTAGTATCATTTACAATTATCATTCACATATTGTTAATAAGGATTCCAAACAAGGTTGAACCTAACACTAAACCCCTGGCACCACAAAAGTTTCCTCTAAGTAACAGGATTCATTTTTCTGTGTTTATGTATTTTCAGCTAACTACCAATACTGAATGATGTAGTTTACATATGAGCAAATTGAAACAAATTTCTTGATGACAAAAAAGTTAAGACACAAGACAATTTCTTTAACATCATGAGAAAAAAGGGGGGCTGTCATCTGGACCTACTGATTTGCATATGGAAAATTTTCCAATTACTATATTTCCTTATCTGCTTTCTGTCAATAGACATTTTTCAAAGTCTCAATTATTTCTTCATTATCTACAATTGTTTAATGGAAAAATTCAATTAAACAATAGGCTCAATATCTGTGCCAATTTAACATTATCATTAATTTTTTTTTCCTCCTCATTCTTTACCAGCCCTTTTTCTCTTTAGGATCTTTCCCTTGGGTATAATATCTTTGTAAATGCTTTTTTCCTATTATTTTCAATGCTTTTATGAACATTAACACATTCTGCATTAGCTTCTAACTTAAATATGTTCCTTTAAAGTGATAACTAAGCCCTCTCTTATTCATGTTCTATCCCATTTTCTCTATTTCCAGAATAATTATTACTTGTTTCCATTGCTCCATTCTTTTATTAAACCACTCTCTTTTCAATGAAATTAAATGCTTCATTTTATTTGTGATATCTTTAATATAGGACAAGCTTTCTTCTTACCTGAAATATTTCACTGCTCTTTCCCATTATAAATTATTTCATTCTTATAATTTCCTCTACTTAAAACCAGAGAGCCTTGACAATGTAGTCAGTTTGTTAGGATTTTATTTTAAAATTTTGAATTAATATTTGTTAGTGATATGAGTCTATACCCTGATGCCTTCAAGATAATTTCTTGATATTTTATAAAAGTTTATCTTGAAATTTATAATCTATTCCTTCATAAGTATTAAAAATGGATCTAATCAAACTGTTTTTAGATCATGAAGTTATAGCCAGTATTATTTTAGTTTTGCATAGCACCTTTAACTTGTTTTGTTACATCATCATCATTACGGTTGTTGTTATTTCATAAAACTCCCTCTACTAAGGACATTTGACAGATTCTCTGCTCCTTATATTCTAAGGTCGACTGAGGAAGTAAGGGATTAAATGCTTTGCCCAAGTCACATAGTCACTATATGTCAGTGCCAGTACTAGAACTTAGGTTTGCCTGTCTCCTAGGCTGTCTCTCTATCCATATTCTACCACTTCAAATAAAGTATAACATAACCTAATATTTAATTAAAAAGCATACTGTGAAGTTACTGTTTATTCTACCTGCAAACTCACAAATAGACAGATAACAGCCCTATTTTGTTTTTTCTCATTCCACTTCTAAATCATTTCAGTGCCCCTGTTTACTGTCAAAAATGTTTTCACTAATATTTCAGAAATAATTTATGTAAAATAGTAAAATATTCCCAATATATACTGGGTTTTTTTTTCATAAAAACCTCAAGTGAATTTTTTTTATATTAATTGGTTTTCTTTTGGTGAAAAATGTCTCCATGCTAGGTCCATTAAGTTAATAGTATTACTCTGATATGTGTGTATATGTATGCATATATATATAGTATATAATATAAATGAATATTATGTTAATATTCTTTTAAAAAAGACTTCTTCTGATATTATGTCATTACCAAACTTAGCCAAGGCAGTGACAGCATCCTTACAGTCAGGAAAACTGGGTTCAAGTGGAAGTTCCACCATGTATTAATTTAGGGCAGGTCACTTGAATTTTCGTAAGATGTTTTTCAACTGGAAAGTGATCAGTTACTGTAAGCACTTCCTCTCCAGTATTGTACTGTTAAAGAAAAAAAAAGTTGCATTTTCAATGAAGGTTACTAATTTGCTGGTTATTCACGACATTCCTCAATTGCATATATTTTGTCATTTCACTACTCTTAACAACTCCACTTGAAATGGAGGAGACAGAACAGCACCAAGGAGTTTTGTCAGTTGCAGAAAATAGCTAAGGAAACAAGCTATTATTTTAAGTAAGGCTGGGGAATTAGTTACCTATGGACTTTCTTTACCCCAAGATCATTTCTATCACCATCCCTAGCTTTGAACTGAGAGTTGGATGAAGTATAAATGTAAACATTATAGGTTTGATTAAGATTATCACACTTGAGTTGCATATTCACACTCCTTTAACACAACATAACTAATATAAAAGACAACAAAGATGTCTCCCTAGCTTGTAATCAAGAGAGATGACATAAAGAGAAACTAGTCAAAACTGGAGTTCAAAACTTTGAGTAATAAAAACCATCCTTATATCAGTAAGTATAAAACTCTCCAGTGTATTCAATCATCAGATGCCTGGCATAAATCAGTTTTATTTTTCCTATCAAAATTATGCCTGATGAGAGCAATAGATAGAAACTAGGATCATTTCATCCTAGCGTTGCATGGAATGTTCTTCTGAGATCTGTTAGAATTTGAAAATGTGGAACAAGTTTTTTGAATTGCTTAAATTCACCTTGGAAAGCAAAAGGTAGAGTTTATTTAAACTACTCTCAAAAATATACAACGAATCTGCAAGGATAAAGTACTCTTTCCTTATCATCTGCTCCACCTGCAGTAATTCTCCCATTAATTCAACCCTGGTCAGACACTTAAAAACTAAGTAATGTACAATTCTGATCTCCATAATTTAACAAGTATGTAGAAAAACCAGGAACAGTTTAAGAAGTGTGTGTGTGTATGGGGGGGGTGGATTACAGAGTTTGCAAAAGAAAAATAAAGGATTGAGATAATTTATTCAAGAGAAGTAATAATAAGAGAAGAATTTCACAATATCCAGACTTTTTTTTAAGTGTGGGTTTCTTAGTACTCATTTTCTTGTTTATAATTTCGACCAAGCTGGAAAATATCTGAGTCCAAAACATTTCTATAACAATAAACTGGTACTCATGGTATATCTAAGTGGGAAAGCATTTTTTCTCCAATTATATGAAAGATTCAAAATAAGATGAAGGCTTTCTCCAGTGAGTGTCAAACAAACAAAAAAAAATATAATTTTAAACAGTAGCATAAGAGATTTAGCTGAAATATGCAGAATTTATAATAATGAAAGTTTATCTATCATTATACCATATTATCAGGAGGACTTAAAAATATTTTCTGGAAGCTTTTCAAAATAGGATGTAATTTCAATTGTCTAGGATGTTTGGTGTGGACTAGAATCAACACTTCTTAAACTGTAGATCATGACCCCATATGAGGTCCTGAAAAATTTGGCAACAGTAAAATCTTTCTGAAACACAACTACTAAAAATTAATTCAAAATAAGACACAATTCAAAATCAAATGTATGATGAATCTGAGGTATTTCTGGCAGCTCTTGCCCTGGTTGTATCATGCAACTTCACTGCAGCCTTGATTCTGAATACAAAACATGTGCATTTTGCACTGCGCATGCCCTCAGGCCTTGCAAGCCAACAAATGCTCCAGAAAGCAGAAGGGGTCATGAGTGGAAAAAGTTTAAGAAACCCTGGTCTAGATGATTTACCAATATTCTTTTCAATCTATAATATTCATTTGTTTTAGAATCAGGGGGCTTAGGCACCCTAAATTAGATACAAATTAAAAATAATTGTAAGTGAAAGCTTCATGTACTGGTTGTTCATTCTTTAGCTTCTGAAAGAGGTATGATGAAAACTAATAAAAACCACCATAGTTTCACAACAGATGCAAAGGGGTTATTTTTTTTTTCGATTTTTGGGAAGGTTTTTTTTTTCCTTGCCAAATACTATGACAGCTGTCATTATAAATGGAGAGTAGGCTAAAGTGATGCAGATGACACATGTACCAAACAGTAAACAATTTCCTGCCAATTTTAGATGTTCACCCTCATTTACTGTGAGATTCGCAACAGTAGTTTCATATTCAGGTCTTAAATGCATTCTGTATTTAACAATGCATCCATAGCTACAGGGTTCAATTACTGTTTTTCCCCCCTAGGAAATGAAGTGGGTAGTCATCCTGAAAAGACAGACAAATTTGTATTTAATGTGCATCTTCACTTTCTGATAGATATTCAAACTCAACGATATTCAAAGATGAGCCCATCAAATAATTATATACATCACATCCCTGGTTATGTCAGCTTTAGTTGAGTTTGGCAACTCACTTTGGACCTTATTATATAGTTAGATGTTTTTACATACTCATTTGCATAATATCTCTGACAAAGCTTTAAAATAAAATTTATTAAGCTGCTTCATTTTTTTCTACATGTTGTCTGAATTCTCCTCTTGGGAATTTTACACACATGAGGTCCTCCACCCAAAGTTGTTTCTGACACTGGGTTTCCACATTTACATAGAAGTTGAAGAGTTGTGATAATTATCTGACGCTGATAATTTCCATTTATGATGTACTTCACAGTTTGCAAACTATTTTTTATTCCTCTCATATGATCTTTGCCAGTCTTCCCTGATAGCCCTAGAAAGAAAGTGTGTACATGTGTTTGTGTGTGTGTGTTTGTGTGTGTGTGTGCGTGTGCAGTGTACATATGCTTAATGGATGGAGGGTGTCATCTTCATTTTGTAAATGAAATAATAGAAACCTAAGAGATGTTAAGTGATTTGTCCGAGCTCACAAAGGGTCAATATTGCAGGTCTAGAATATAAATCCGGGTCTTCTGACTCCCAATATAGAGGAATTTCCATTATTCAATCAGCCTATCACATCATTTAATTTATGTATTTTTATTTTGTACTGTTCTGAGATGATGTCATCTACTCTCCTTTCTCTATGCATTCATTCAGTACATTCCCACGGCTGGGGTGTAGACCTAAGCTTTGTTTTAAGAGATTTTTCTTGGACCTTTACCTGTGTAGGGGCAATCAATCAAAGTTAAAAAAAAAAATCTTGATTCTTCCCTTGAATTCAGATTTCCCTCCTTGGATGAACCTGGGGTAGGTGAGTGTAGAAGTAGAGCTCCTTGTGGGAGTGAAGTGTGCCCTGCACCTTAAGTCACAACACAGGTTCTGGTGTCCTGTGTTGAAATCAAATTCTTTCTTCAAGGTCCAGCTCAGGGTCACCTTCTCCATGAACCTTTCCTTGATTTCTCTTCAAATTAAAACTGATTTCTCCCTTTTCAACTTTTTTCTTTGTCTGAATCTTTCTTCTGTTCTGGTCACATTCAAACTGGCATCCTAATTAGTGTCCTTGTCAAATGCTTCCCTGTTAGACTTTAAGTTCCTTGAGGTCAGGGAATAGTTAGATTTCATCCTTGCTATCCTAGCATCTAACAGAGGACCTTTTATACTAATAGATGCTTAATAACTGTGTGTTAAATGGAATTAACTTGTAGAATAAATATCAAATGAGTATAAATTTAAAAAAATCTATATCTGGGTAATTCAGAGCAGATCCTCACTTTAGATTAAGATTATTAAAGTAGGGGGCAGCTAGGTGACACAGTGGATAGAGCACCGGCCCTTTATTCAGGAGGAGCTGAGTTCAAATACGGCCTCAGACACATAATAGTTACTAGCTGTGTGGCCCTAGGCAAGTCACTTAACCCCATTGCCTAGCCAAAAAAAAATTATTAAAGTTAAGAAGAGCCTTAAAAATTATGAAGATTATGCTAATTGAATTATGTGAATAAACATTAAAATGTAATAATCTGACATGCCTAATGCATTAAATCTAATATGGAATTAAACCACTTCAGAAAATTAAAATTCCAAACTTTTATTCAATTTTTTATAATTCTTATTCTGCAAAATTGTCCTTTCCCCTCTTCTACAACTTGCCCCAATCTGGATACATATCCCACAATATAGTGATTTTAAAATGTTCAATTATGAATGTATTTCTCCCTTTGAATAATTCAAAATAACAAACACTGAGATCCTCATGATTTTCTAAAAATATTTTTTCTAAAAAAAATTTTCTAAAATGAAGCCTCAGAAATGTTGGCAAAAAGTAAAAAGTTGTCCAAGAGCTATGAACCATACATTGAAAACAGAAATTCTTTCACATTTTACCATCACCCAGGGCACTAGAGAACATACTATATGCAATATGAACTTGATAAATGTTGGTGAAAAAAATAAATGCTTGTTCAATGAGTATGTCAGTTTAGGGCCTGAAGGCCTCACATCCTAACAGCTCAAGCATGTCTAGTCAATAGATGCTCTTGCCTGGATGAGGAGACACAAGCAAGACTAAAACCTCTTCTCAACTATTGAGGGACTGACAGTTATCATATGTAAGATCTCTCCTTCCCCCCATATATATTTATATGTACATACATGTGTGCATTTGTTTTTGTATATTTATGTCTTTATATATTTATATTTACATATCCAAACATCATTTGCATTTATATAGCCTTTTAAGATGTTCAAAATTCATTCCTCACAACAACCTCAGTAATGTATTTCATCCC